>NC_062528.1:11643748-11853748 GCF_022655615.1 Tachysurus fulvidraco | reverse complement strand
TCGTAAAAGCCCAACAAATGAGGAGTTCAGTAATGAGATCTATTGGTTTAGCTGTTGAGAAGTTGACTGCTGGGAGTTTGGAATGGCTAATTAGACCTAATGATTGAGGTCTTATGGCCCCGTGTGAGGCCTAAAAGAGATGGGGTGCAAAAAGGATCTGAATGCATTATTCAGCAGCAGATTAAAGCGAAGCTCTGTCTCTTTATGGTCATTTACACTGCTGGGGATTAGTTAAGGAAGAAAAGAGGTTTCAGTAACAGAGAGAAAGTATCAGCATTGCGAGTGAACTTTAAACCTTCCCCTCTTCTCCCTGGGCTGAAGATTTGCCTCATATTTCTTTAGCTGCTCTTTGACAAGAACCCGAAAATAAAAGACGAACAATTAGTGAAGAGTAAATGGTACAGATTTCTTTCTTCTTTATTTTTTTAATTTGTATGAATGATAATCACCAGAACTGGAGGTGACTGTAGCGTCTGCGCCTCTGCTGCCAGCAACAGCATTTATGCATCAAACATCATGTTATGAAAAAAAAAAAAAAAAGATTTTTTTTTTCACCCTCTCTTAATTTGTCATGCCAATTGCTTCCTTTGAGAAATTCCTATCATGGCTCTCGCCTTGATGTGTCTTCTGTAATTAAGGCCCAAATTGTTTTGATGCTAGTGTAATCACATTAGCCTTTGCAGAGGAGAAGGGTGAAATTGGACTTGTTGCTCCAGCGCCTGTGAGAAGGCAGCAGCCTGCATGGAGTTTATGGATTATGAAACAAAGAACTGTCAGAATGCATCGTGCTCAAAGCTCCCTCCCATATGGTGCTCCATTACCGGGCCTGTCAGAGCTGAAAGCACAGCCACACACACAATCAGTTCATCTTTCATATAGTTAAAGACAAGAATGAGATAAATGTCTGGGAATGATATGGAAATACGACTCAATTGTATTTGAACTGTTTTGTGTTTATTTTGGTTCACTGTTGGTATTCTCTTTCTGCGATTACTTCATCATAGCAATTATTGAATTATAAAAAAAAAGAACAATTGGAATTAGTGGACATTGAATTATACCCAGCTCATTTTGTAATCCGTACTGACTCACTAAGCTAAATAAGAATCTTCACTAATATTTAATTCTCTCTTAGATTTGACTGCATCACTTAAAGCACTTTTTTTTTCAGTTCTGTATACTTTCTTTTAGTTCTATTATTAAATCGAAATATAGTAGAAGAACTCTGCAGATGCATGCTTTAGAGATATTCTGTCATATACGGTCCAAAAGTCGGAAAAATCATCATTATTATTATTATTATTATTATTATTCGATATTCAAGATTCTGCACTATTTCTTGGCTAATATTTAAATGTAAGTAGATTTGTGATGTTTAGTTCTTAAATATTATCCCATCTATTAAAGCGTTTGTTTAGACAACATCATGTGGACGATCGGTGCTTGTTAGTTCCCTGCCAGCTCGAGTGCCAACTGCACTCTATCGTTAAATTCTTAAATTCATAAGACTTCATCGGTTATTAATTTACATACAGTATTACCAACGTTTACATTATGTCTTTTCTAGGGAAAAATAAAAGCTATTTTCTCAAAAATATATCTATCTAGATTTTTGACTATCCGAATGAAAATACAATATAGAATACAAAAAGAAAAAAATTTAATAATGAGCCTTGTTTTATTTTATTTTATTTTTTTACTTAATGTAAAGTTGAAAAAAAAAAGCATAAACAACTACCGTTAGCACAGTAAACATTATACTTATAAAAAAAAAACTCTAAAAAGTTTTAAAAGTATCATTTTTTTCTGCAGTAGTCAATCTGAAGTGTATATTTGGTCTATTACAGCCAAGTCCAGAGGGATTTCCTTATCTGTGTGCTCAGGTTCCCTCAATCTTAACCTTGTAGCTGCACTTTTTTCTGCAGATGGACGCTGCTGACGGTGCACACTTAGCACCTTTCTCATCATCCATCTTCTTTAATGAGGGAGGATGGAGTTAGATGATTAGCCATTAGGAACGAATGGCTTCCTTTAAAATGCTCTGGAGTCGGGGTTTTTTAGGTGGCTTTTGGGCCGTCTAATGTTACTATAAATCTTATCCCATTGTGCGTGAGAAGAAGGACACTCTCGTGCCACTACTATTATTTTACTATTATAAAATCGGTGTCTTCGCACAGAACTTGTGTCCACTTCTGTTTCCAGTCGTAGCTTTTTACTGCCCGTGAGTTCAAGGTTTTAAAGCTGAATAGCAGCACGGATGATAGGAGTAATGGAGCTCTCCTTGTGAAGTGTGATTTATGGTTAGTGAACTCTATCCATGGTATTACTGGTGTGATGGGTGTGTTTCTGGGTCTGCAGCTGCCTCCTAAACCACCTTTCAGAAACTAAAACTCTGCAGAGGCCTCAACAAACACGGTATTCAGTAAAGCATGGCGATTGATCAGTGCAGGAAGTGTATATGCTTCCTGGAGTTTAAAGCTCTTTGAGGCATCGCTGCAGATTCGATAAAAGGCTTAGTGAAGATTCTGTCCTCCTTGGAAACAGTCAGGGAAGAATTTAAAAACAGCTTTGATTTTTTACCTCTTAGTAGAAACTTTTACTCATAAAAGAAGCATTTTATTGCCCAGGAAACTCAAACGGGTTTATAATGCTCACCTGAAAAGCTGTTTAAATTCATATTTGTGTTTAGTTTTTTTTTTCCCACACACAAAAAACATTAAAAAAAAAACATAAAAGAAGATTTACAGAGTGCTTGTCGGTGACTATATTTCTTACCAGAAATGTTTACATATTCTCGTTTACACTGCTGTTTCAGGCTTGTTTCTGTTCAAGGCGCCTCTCATCCAAGTCATTATAATGTAACGGGATGGCTGCTACTACAATCGATTACTCTGTCTACTCTCATTTACTTTACAAGGGTTTCTAGTTCCAAAGAGCTTACAGAGAGGCTATTTTTCTCTCCTCTCGTCTCCTTTTTGATTAAGAGGATGTGTAAATAAGGCCACAAACTCCCATCAATGCATGCCAATCTATTTATTGACGCTTAAGGATCATTGTCAGTGTTCCTTGAAGACTTCTCGGTGCTGAACAATACAGCCTCACCCATCACACGCTGATACAAGAGAGCGCTCATCGAGATATGAAGAAAGGGTGAAGAAACATCCACTGCACATTTATACAAAGTTATTATGAATGTCAGACTTCTATCTTAGTGGGAGTGGTCTCTTGAAATCTGACTCCTCCCCATATCAACACGACATTCCACTCAGCTCACCGAATGGTTTAATGAGTGAGAAAGTTATAGAAATCATTTGCTTCAGCCTTTACAGTCAACAGATCTAACCCCAAATATACACCAGTAAGAGATTCTGAGGCGACATATTGGAGCAGCATCAAAACACCAGTTTGAGGGGATATTTCCAGGTGAAGGAATAACTTTGAGAAGAATGGTGTTTATTCAGCCTGTACAGTTCTACAGACTACAGTCCTGGCACTTTACTGATAAACTGCATGTTGTATTTTTACTTTAATTTGAATACTTAATACTGATTCTAATAACAATAGGATCTCACTTTGTACATTATGTAGATTATGCACCTTAAAGAGTGTGTGCGTGTGTGTGCATATGTGCGTGTGTGTGCACATGTGTGTGCGTGTGTGTGTGTGTGTGTGTGTGTGTGTGTGTGTGTGTGTGCTTTTGAAAAAGACTGCAGGCAGTCATCCGGAAAGCGCAGCTTTTTCCTTGTTTAATATGCAACATGCAATCTATGTCCCATCTCTCCTCTGGGAAGGATATGCCGCATTGGTAATAATATCTGATTTGGTTGTGTACCTCTTCCCTTCAAATACATCGAACTGCTCCGGGCACCCTCAGCTGTTTAAGCAAAGGTCAGTGGAAGACTCATTGATTTAGCATTTTAATTTTATTTGTGCTGGGCTCCGAGGGGGACTGGCATTAAGCGTGGCGGAGGCTCTTTGTTTTGTAAGAGGCTGTGAATGTCTGCGTGTCTGCAGAGACCAGGCCTGCCTCGCTCTCTGCTTAATAAGTGTGAGATGCGGCCCAGACACCTCTGTAATAGCCACTAACACTTATTATCCTTCCCGAGATTGGAAATCCACATGTTGTCATTGAGGGATTGTGAAAAAAAAAAAGTTTAAGATGGGAAAATAGAGTAGAGAAATAAACACCCCACCCCACCCCCACCCCTTTAAATGCACAGACGGTTCATATGATGTTTCAGTAGCACCCTGTCGCTTTAGCTAAGTACAGCAGAAATGCTTTCAGATGCCTGCAAACAGCTTGCTCGGTTCACATGGATGGCTAAATGAATGGAATGATCCTTTTGGGGGTTACAGACAGAAAACCCAAAGATCTCCATGCTGCTGACACACAGAAGCAGATGTTGTTTTGTTCTGTTGTGCCCTCTCCTTCGTCTGACTTTGCCGGGGCTGTGGAGAGGCCTCAACATATCACATTCTTCATTAAGAGATCCTGTTAGCCACTGCGCTAGTCAGCCTTGTCATTAAGCAGCCCGGAGTGCATTTGATTGGCTGCCAGGTCCGGTGCCGGGCTGGGAGCGCGCTCTGCCGATACTGCCCTGAACTCTGACACAGATGGCCAGAGAGATCGTTACCTGATCCCTCACACAAGGTTTTGTACAATCTGAATGCACTAATTAAGACAGAGCATGGAGGGAATTGTTCTTTGCTTGAGCTATGATGGTTCAGAGCTTTTTTTTTAACTCATAATACAGCAGTGCTTTATTTACTCAAGGGTATATCACATATTGCTGAAATTAGTACACAACAACAATGTGTTTTCGCTACTTTGACATATTCACAATATAGATTTCAGTATGATTTATTTTATTCCAGTGAATACAAATGATTCTCATTTGCTTTGTGAGGTGTAATATTGGTTGTATTGATGCTGTGCATGAGGCTTACCCTATCTAGCACAGAGTACAGGCGGTACAGCAGCCCCCAGCAGCCCCCACCACCCTGCTCCTGCCGCCTCCCTCCTATCTGCTGAGAAATTGCTCCTGACAGCTGATTTGTTGGTTGTCAGAAGTGGTCTTTGGGCGACTGATAAGGGTGCGGAGGCCTGAGATGGAAAACTAACTGCTTCTCATGATTTCAAAGGCAGCCCCATCAAGGCACGGGCTGCAGACACATGTAAATGTCTTCTAGCAGAAGAGGGACATTTTGCCCAGTCTGGCTTTACTCTTTACTCAGGCACCCAGAGTACGATATAAACTCGTAGGGTTCCCCGAAAAAAGCTCTATCGTTAAATTGTTTTTGAGCTTGTTATTCATTCTCACTTTTTTTAACATATGGTTATTGCCATGCCAGCAATATGCAGGCGTATTGTAACAAAGAACAAAGGAAGAAGAATGGATCATAAAGTGGGATAATCAGGCCCTGAGAGAGTGTGACCGGAGCCGCAGATAGGAAACTGTGACATCTTTTCTGATTAGCTGACGCAGCAAGCCGACTCTGCAGTGTTTAAAGGTATAAAAGCAGTGGATGTGGAAATGGCCCCAGGGTGGCCGGGCTGAGACAGGCGGATCTGTCAAACAGAGTGGACGTGTCAGGTATAGAGAGAACGCGAGTGAGAGAGATTGAGGCATCAGAGAGCGTGCATCTCAGGTCCATATGCCTGTCACCCAAGGGCTTCCCAGGAAAGGTGAGAAGGTACTGTATAAGAGAACAGGACAGACATATCGAGGGTTATACATCAGAGCCAGGAGTGCAGAGTGGGACACGGTCCAGCCTCTAGCCAAGCATCAGCCTGAGGCAACAAGAGGATGCCCTAATGGGCTCATACAGGAAGCCATTGTCAGAGGAGAGGTCACGGTAATTGGCTGCAAATTGCACTCCAATATCCGCCCATGAGAACCCGAGCCGGAGGCTCCTATAACTCACATCATTTCAGGGATGTCAGCCGGAGACACTGCCGCACCCTGGCAGGAAGAGGAAAAGAGCTTCCTCTTATCCAAAGGAGGAATCTGTACAAGTGACATCAGGGTAGAAACCATACATCACCTTCTAGTCTGTACATACAGAAATGACCACCGCTAACCTTTCCTGCGTTCCGACATGAAGGGCTTGTGTATTTACACTCTGACTCATGCCACAGATATTAGTACACCATCCGGTGACCTCCTGATACTTTACCAGTTTCATTTCAACAAATGCTCATTCTTTACCCCAGAGGAGGCAAAAAAAAGCTGGTAGTTATGAAGTCAAAGAGCACATACAGTGGTAAATGTTCTCCACCCCAAATAAAAAGAACTGTACTTATAATCACTCAAAGGTCACGTCGAGTCAGAGCACAGCCCAGAGGATTGTTTATCTGCTGCCCTCTTATCAACCCTCCTGCTTTTTTATCTGCTTTTATCACAGTAGGCATGAAGAGGGCTCCGCAGCTTCCTGTTTTAGGTTCGCTCTCAACCACGTTGACCCGCTGACCCTCAGGCTTATCTTGTGCTTTCCGAAAAACCAGACATTGCGTCTAAATGTGGCAGGCTGCCACAAGCTTTTTTCTTTTTTCTTTTTTCTGCTTCCCTCTTGCTTTGTTTCTGGTTGTTGAAGGGAGGTTCTGAGCTATTACTGATGGCTGTGTGGGTGTGTTTCTGTCTGCGTTTGTGTGGGTATGAATGCTTCACTGGCCTGTATGTAAGTGTTATTTCCCAATTTGGACAATATTTCTGTGATGACTAGTTCACTCTCCAGAGGTTTGAATGCTCTTTTGTTATTTACTGGATCCCCAGTGAAACAGTAGGATTTCGAGACAGTATTTTTTGTATGGTTGAGGAAGCTCTTAGCTGAGACATTTAGCTATATGGAAAATAGTATGTCATGCATTGAAACACCAGCAAAGAAACACCAAATATTTAGTAATGGGATTCAGATGCAGGGTTGGCTCTATGAATCTCATTAAACGGGCTTTGAGCTTCCTGCCTCTCCGAGGAACACATTCAGAGCTATTTTAATAATGCCCAGGTCTTCATCTCTTTAACAGCAAAAGAGCCCCTGCGTTGTACTGGATACATAATTTGCACATCATTAGGAGCCAATAAAGTGTAGATTGCTGCATGACTCAATGACTCATTTATGTCTGCACCATGCAATATTAGCAATCAACAGATATTTGTTGCTTTTCCTGTTCATTTAACGGCTTCTGTATTAGTTCACGACAAATCATGTGCTTTATTTTCTTTTTCTCTCCTCTCTTTTCCCTTCTTTTCCTCTCTTTTTCCTCTCTCCTCCTTGTCTCCCTCTCTACTTCCTCTCTCCTGCAGGATTTGGCTTTGTTACTTTCGAGAATGAGGATGTGGTGGAGAAAGTCTGTGAGATTCATTTTCATGAAATCAATAATAAAATGGTAAGTCAGTTTCACCTCAATTTTTCAGACCGGGGCGGGATTAATATTTGATAGCAGAAGCTGAGTCGGTTGTTATAACAGCTGCTATGCTGGGAGACCGGCTGGGTGGCCTAGAAGCAGGGAAGCAAGGAGTTTTCCCTATTCCCTGCCATCCTGGGTCTGGGCTGTGGCATGATATTGGTGTGCACTGGCCACAAAGCATGAAATTGTGTCTTGGTGCCCTGTCCACCAGACTGGGAGAGGCAACCTGTCTATTCCTTTAGCTATAATTCCGTCAGCCAATGAGAGCTGGAAGAGGAGCTGGCATCCATTTAAGGGCTTGTTAAAAGTGTATGGGGGAAAGATTGTGGAGAGATTTAAAATCATAGCCTTGGCAGCGTGAGCAGTGTGGTACTTGACACCCTGCTTACTGTTTTATGGTTTCTGCTGAATTTTTTATTCGATTTCTTACCTGCCTGGGGTTTTTGAATGAATGGTGCATGAGGGACAGGGTTGCGACCCTGAGGCTAAGACGGTAAGGACACCATTTTGACTAGCAAAGCATTCCTTTGCCATGCACTGTGTAGCATTAAATTCAGTGCAAGTGTGTGCACTTCTCTCATTCCACTTTATCACCAAGCTGCAGAATCACTAATGAAGGCCAGAATGGAATTCTTTAAAAGTAAAATAAAAAGGCACTTACAGGCCTCAAACTTCTGACTTGTCAGACTTGTCATAAGCAACTGCCTTGCAGACGTAGAAGCTGTGACTGAAACTGCTAGCACCTTTGTTAAGCAACGAGTCCCTATTTTCTGATGAAACAGGGCGACACATGGAGACTGCATGCTGCCTACAAAACCCACATGCACATTACAAGCACATTATTGATTTTTATATAATATTGCATCAAATTCTCTCATTGTTCAGGGAACACTGGGCAAATTTATCCTTTTTTTTTTCCTCTTCAGTCGATCTCTCTGAGCAGGAAACTGGCTATCAATCGACTGGCAGCATTAAATTGGACCATAGGGGGATTGCATGCATCGTTAGTGCCAGTTGGGAAGTTTAAAGAAAAAAAGGAATATGATTGGGTGGAGGTAGGGAGGAAGATTCATCTGCTGCATCCATTATTGGCTTCCATCCATCTAAAAGTGACAACTCTGTTATGTTTTTACTGGTCAACTTGGACAATATGTCGAGTATTAGGCAGTAGAAGGAGAACGCACTGGAAAGCTGTTCTGAAGCAAATCCCACTGTTTCTCTGTGTTTGCGTTTTCCTAGTGATATCAAATGCTGTCGTCGAGTTGCTTTTGCCAGAAAGATCAAAGTGGTCTCTGAAGCATCGTTCGCTCGCAAGCTCTGTGTGCATATTTGACTTGCTAATTCATCCGTGGTAATATTGTTATTATGATGAATATTTTGCAAAATGGCAGTAATGATCTCCCTCTGCTAGCGGAGGTCCAGCTCAATACGTGCACTACTTGGTTGGTCTGCAGCCATCTCCAGTAGCACCATCTGTGACCCACTAGCCCTGAGCTCTGGGTGAGTGGAAGAGCTCTTTTTAGAGAGGCTCTGATGACCCAGAGAGGCCACTCAAAAGCTGCCAGGGCTCTGGAGGGCCTTAAGTGGCTCTGAATGGTTCCAAGCACAGGATAAAATGGAGCATCCCAGACCCCAGGCGTGCCGATCAGTTCTGCTGTGGATGTACAAGCCACTGTACTTGAATTAAAACAATTCAAGAGCTGGTGCAGTAGAGCCCTTGACCTGATCTAGTCTGTTGTGGGACAAAATCCTGGACCCTGTGCATGTGTGCTCTGTTATCTATCCTATTACTCCAGCATACTACAGTATATTATATTACTCTTCTATTACTTAAAAAAACAGGGACATGTATGTTAGGGTAACCATCAACTGTACCTGCTTGTGGATTGTTTCCTTTTATGTGTTAAGCTTAAACATGATTATTTTTATTTAGGACGTTTCATTTCATTTTGAACGCTGTATTATTGCTATTTATTATGTTGGCTTTGTAGAAGCCAACATTCTGTTTTCCTATTTAAGCTTAGATAAAAATTTATCAAGAGTAACTCCTCCTACTTTTCTAAGCGATCCGAGTACCGGTACTTCTGGTACCGGGTCTCAAATTGGCCTTTTCCCCCATAGACTCCCATTATAAACTTTGGAGGTTTATAACTCGGCAAGCTTTGGAACTATCTACACCAAACTCGGCCAGCTCCTTCAGAGTGATACTCTGAACAAAGTTTAAAATTGGTGTACCGACTAGCCTTTCGGTTGTCCCGCAGCCCCGCCCCCTATATATGCAAAATCAAAAACCTTTTTACAACATTGACATGACATATCAAACTCAGCCCAATGTGGGGAACTTCCTCACAGGTATTCTGATGATGTCATGTGATGTCACGTGATGTCACATGGAAAAAATAAATTTAGCACAATATGGACATGTGACATCAAAACACTCAATGTGGGGAACTTCCTCAAGAGTATTCGGAGATCCTCACACGCTCGTCTCCACTTACCTCTAAATGTTTTGGCACCCTAGCTTTATGTCCACTTGCCTCCAAAAGTAACACTAATCACTTATGTGCATTCGCCTCCAAAAAGCACCGGCCTTCGCGAATACTTCGTCAAAGCCAACATCAAAGTTTGTCACGACAAACTTTACAAATCTAGTTCTAGTTTTGTAATATGGCCTTCTTTTCATTTTGTTATTCTTTCCCTGTTCTTGGATGTTTTTTGAACAAATATGCGGGAAAGCTGGGAAAAATCAGGTGTGTATGCTTATAACATGCTTTAACATCACTTCTTTAGTGACGATTTTAGGAACATATTTACAGTCACAGTTCACAGAAAATGTCACTTTCCCCAGGCGAGGGATTTTCCCAGGCTTCCACAAATATGGTTAAACTGATCAGGCTAATGTCTAATTCCTTTTTAGAATCTGATTTTGTTTCCTTGGGAAAGCAGACATCTGCATTTGAACTCCTGGGTCAACTTGGAGCTGTTCTGTTTAAAGGATCGGTTTATCTACAGGATTTTCATAGTTTTATTTCGAATTGACTTTCAAGCACATATTTAATTTCATCCTGCTGTTACATGACACCTGCATATGTCGCCATGACAGCTGACATAAGCACGCAAACATATTTATTAAACGATTTATTCCAGCATGTGTCATCAGATATACAGATCGATATCATTTAAGGCCAACAATATAAATATGTCAGTCAAAGTGGTGATATATCGAACTAATCCTAAAGTTAAGGATTACAGTCGGCTTGTCGATACTGGAAAAACTCTTGGAGTAAAGGTTCATGGGGGTTTTTATCAGTTATCAGGTGTGATGTGGCTCTGTGAATACTCTCCTGTCTTCTCTTAAGGATCCTCTGCATAGGATGATGTATCCTCTGCCTATGTGAAATAGACTATCATTTCCATTACAAGTAGCAAGTACGTATTGTTTAAATACTCATAAAACCACCCACAGACTACTTTGACATAAGTTACACAGTGGAACTCAAAAGCAAATAGAATACAGAAGTGGATGCTGAAATAGTCAGGTGTCCTTGATTTTTTTTTTTCTCATTCACTCCTCATAATATCTCTTGGTGCCTCGTGCTGAAGTTACACACTTACACACTCCTGGCTCACACTCCCTTTTTACTGTCATCCTTCTCCACTCTCCTTCATTGGTGGAGGATTGGAGGTTAACAGTGAACAGACTTGATGAGAGCTTCAGTTCACCTGCTTCTTTTCAGACAGCTGTGAAACATCTGGACAGCCAGCACTCCCTCTCAGTGTTGCATCAATTGGAAAATGGCAGAAGCAGGAGCAGGCAATGGAGTGGACGGAGAGGGTTAATGGCCAGTTCTTTGACCTCAGACAACTGTGTATTTGTATTTGTATTTGTGTGTGTGTGTGTATGCGTGTGTGTGTGTGTTCAAGTGTGTTCAATACTAGGTTAATTTTAGTGCGAGTGAGAAGTCAGGAAGCTTTATTTATAGTGTGAGGGCTGTTTGACACCATGGAAGATGTGACTAAACCTGACGTAGAATAAACACTCTAGGAGTCTTCATTGACTTGTTATAGTCTACCCCCACCCACCACCACCACCCTTGTCTGCCTGCCTTCCTGTCTGTTAGTCTGTGTGTACGTCTGTCTCTACCTTGTGAACCTGTGAAAATTGCAGTTTTTTTGCAAAATGAAAATGAAAGCAAGGTAGATCAATTCAGATCTTTTAATGTGATTTAGCAAACAAGAAAATTCAAGTGAAAAACATATAAAAATGTACAAGGCCGAGAAAAACATTTACATATAACCCGGATGCATTATTATGCACACCCTGTAAGACTCTTTGGGTAAAATTCTACCAACTCAGCACATGTTGATTTGGAAATCATTCCGCTTCCTCTTTCTTGTAATCACATAGGTCTATCTAATGTTTAAGGGCGTATCCCTGGCACAGCCATGTGCACAAGTATTTTCAAATAATTTCGTTCCCATTTAGAGCTGGTCTCTGACTGCACCGTTCCAAAAGGTTGAAGTTCATTCTAGCTGCAGCAGCCTATAGCTTGATGCTGCCACCACCATGCTTCGTCATGAGCAGAATTATGCCCCAAAAAAAGTTCTGCCTTGATTTCATCAGACCATAACATAACGCAAATTTTCTAGCCATCCTATCCCTTAGTATAGACATGTGAGGAATAAAAGAGATCCTTCTCACATACAGGGAGGGACTAGTACAGGCCAGATATTTTTGCAGTTTCTTAAATGTTGCTGTAGGTCTCCTGCCAGCTTCCCTGATTGACTTGTTTATCTGATCTTTTGTCATTTTTTTGCAAGGATGTCCAATTTTAGGTAATGTCACTGTGGTGCCCCATTTTCTCCACTTGTTGATGATGAGCTTCACAGTGTTTCATGGTACATGAAATGGTTTAGAAATTCTTTTGAACCCGTCTTCCTGATCCCTATCTTTATGGACCATGGCAATCGGATGAACCCAAGCTGATGCATGTCAAGAAAATCATACAGAAACAGCTGATCTTTATTTTGGGTTCATCAAAATGACTTCATTGATGACAGGGTGCATGTTAATTACTTCTGAGCTGAGTTAATTCTGAGCACGCTAAAAATGTTCTGTTATAAAAAGGTGCCCATACATATGCAACCAGGTTATTGCAAGATTTTCGGTTTTTAAAATGATTCATATAGATTTATTTGTTTTTTTCCCAAGAGTTTTCTACATTTGATCTTTGACCACATCCTTAGAATCACAGACAGATTTTTTTGTATTTTCCATAACTGGACTTTATTGAGTAATTTGCTGCTCAGTCACTCCCAACCAGTGTGTGTGAAAAGCGACGCTGTGCCATGGTGCTCCGTGCCTGTGCCAGTCTGATGCGAATTCTTTCCTTGCGTCCTCCGCACCAAAGTCCTTACCACCTGCGGGTGGTGTGGAGATTACCACTCTCATTTTCAGCAGATATTCCTCCACCTTTCTCTCAGCTTGCTCTGGATGCCCAGCTAGCCCACTGCCTGCCTGCTGCGACTCGGCCCATTAGCATGTATGATAAGTGACGAGAGTGTCGGCTGGCCAATTTGGCGTCTGCCTCGCCACGCTGAGGGACTGGCCTGCAATATCATAGGAAGATAATCTACCGCTGTGAGGAGAGTGGAAAAGAAGTAGCAGTTTAGGATGAGAGAAAAATTCTCAGTTCTTCTTTCTTCTTTCCTCGAAACCACATCTTTCAGGCCAAGACAGACGCAGACAAACCCGAAACCAGCCTTCTTTTTATGTGCAAAAGGATGTTAAATGGTATTTAGAAACGGATCATTGATCTATGCCCTGTAATTTGTCCAAAATCTTTGAACTTTTTTTTTTATTTTATTTTCCAAATCTAAACCACAGTATATTACAGTACCCGTGCCATCTGTGGTGACTGTAGGTGTGTTTACACTCATGCAGTAGTGTCTTAAGAGTTATTTGAGGTAATAGTGGGGGATTGTGATATTTGAAAGGATCACAGTAATTTAGCCGGTTGTAATGGAACATGGTATTTCTGCAGTGCTCGCTGAGATCAGGAAATGTCAAAACAGAGAGAAGAGGACATTTCAGTGCTTTCTCCTCTTAAATTACAGGGAATAAGAAAGACGGAGATAAAGAGAGACAAAAGGGAGTGTGCAGGGGAAATGTTCTCTTTGTATCTGACCTTGCTGAAACAACACATTGACGAAGGACGATATCATGGTGATCACGAAGCATTTACAGCTGTTTAATACCGCGTATGAAAAACAGAAGCCAAGGACCATTCGTTCGGCTGTGCGTTGTATAGCCTCCAGTTTAGTGTTGCTGCATCTGGATGTGTTTTTTATTGTAACATTCAGTTGAAACAGACATTCTATTTGTGGGGCATAAAGAGACTCTGACAGCCTTTTCTTTTTGTTGGCAAATATAGATTTCTGTGTCAGAAGGAAGAGCTGTAAGTGTATCAATAATGTACGGGAGCCCCAAGTCTCCGATGTAATTTCATTCAAGTTGCCATGAATTATGTCTCGGTGTTAAGCCGCCTCTGGGCAAAAAGAGCACAGAGTTGATCCTGTTTCCTTCAGTATCAGATCTGTTTTATCTGCGAGAGCCTTCTTGCCTCCGAAAAAAAAAAAAAAACACGTAAAGAGTGAGTCGTGCTACGTATGACCCCTGTGAAAGTAATGTCAGATCGGTTTAGTTCAGGAATCTCTAATGATGTAGAGGACAGCATTTATGATTGCAGTTGCTGTATAAGCCAGAGATTAATATTAACAGAAGGAGAATCCATTTCAGCCAGAGCTACTGTCTGCAGATGGTCCTTTCCAATCTTAATGTGTGGAGTTTATTATGCCTTCTAGCTTGTAATCTCAAGGGCTGGAAATATGTCATACAACTATATTACAATATAAGAGGTGTTGGTACAAACATCAATAGTTGACAGAGATCAGCTGGCTGTTATGGAGGAATGTAATATTCCTAATTCTCTTGTTTCTGTGCCGGTCATGATTTCTATACCGGTACATGACGATCGCAGCCGTTATGCAGTAACTCTTCTGCACAGTCAGTTTAGGAGGCAATGTCGATATAATCGTAACTAAAACATATCACAGCCAACACCAGTTTCTCTTTAGTTTTATTTTCACTACATATCTACCAGAACAATATAATGGATATACAGTGTAGCTTGAAAGTTTAGAAATTCCTATATTTCTGCATAAATATGACCCAAAACATTGCAGATTTTCTGCAAGAAGTCCTAAAAGTAAACAAAGTGAACTGTGGGTGTCTCCATGGATAAAATTCAGCCCCAAAAGCGAGGATAGCAAAAAACACGATTTATTAAACGTGACATAGCGTAAAGAATGGGAACACACTGGGGAAAAGAAAAGAAACCAAAACTCAAAAATAAAGGCAGAGTACAAGAAGACAATACAAGAAGACAAGGATTCCGCACTGCCAAGGACTTTTTCTTACGTCCTCAGGAATCTCCCTTGTTTCAAACACTCGTCATAAACATCAGACTTTGATATGTCTCTGTTCTTTAAAGAAAACAGGACACTCACGGAGACCTGCCTGTCGTCCTAATGACTGAAATCAGATGGACTCTAATTTGACCTTGAAATTAAATACTAATCCTAGAGGTTCACATACTTTTGCTTCTTACAGATATATAATATTGGAACATTTTGCTGAATAAAAAAACCTGGCCAGGTGTAATATGTTTGTCTGAACTGTTTGATTGGGTTCACTTTGTCTGCTATTTAATGAAAATCTGATGATGTTTTAGTTCATATTTATGCAGAAATATAGACATTTCTAAAGAGTTCACAAACTTTCAAGCAACACTGTATTATGCATAAATGATGGTGGAAATCAGAGTGAATTCTCGGCCACGTGGGTCGCTGCCGGGAATCCTAAAGTCGTCATTTTGACAGGGCTGCTGAAGGTGTCCTTCGTCCAAGGGCCCACTTGTCTGGGAGGCGTGTTTATTTATGGCATTTGGTTAAGTGCTTTTCATGTCAGACATTATTTGGTCACCAGTTCTCAGGAGGGAGGCAGGCAGCCGGTGTTGTGCAATGCTACAATTCTGCAAGTAAAATACAGTCTAAAAGAGGGAATGAGGCATCTGAGGCACTACCTTTCTTATTGCTCTGTGAGTGGCATTTTGCTGAAGAAGAAGCAGTTGTGCCTGTTTTACTTCATATACAAGAGGTGGAGGAGATTCCAGGAGGTGGTTTGAGACAGGGACAGACATGCAGTCAAAGTGGGAAGATTTCTGAAAAGATTCCTCGCCCCATTTCTTCTCAACTTCTTTTCAGATAGCAGTTTTTCTGCAAGTGACATCACATGTCAGAAGGGCTTTTCATTGGTGGCAGCAGATTAACAGATTGGATCTGTTCCGTATCTAACCAGCCAGCTAATAAGCTGACCGATCTCCTGCCGCCCTGTCTCACACCTCAGCCTGTTCACTTCAACACGCCGCTAAGAACACAGACTCTAATGGCCCTCTTTGTTCCATTACAGAACGGCTGCTCTTGCACCCTTCATTTTCTGATAATTAGTCCGCCTACTGAACTCTTTTTCTTTAGCTATTATCCTGTCTGCGGTCAACTGTAGATATTTAGCCCCACATTCTCCTGCTGGTTTCATTCTAGCTGTAGGTTAAGAGATGGGTGAAAGGCCAGGCAGTTAATGTTAAACATGGGCACCCTGCCAGCAGGTAGACTGGAGTATGTGTGCGAGAGTACGATCATAAAAGAGCTACTTAAAAAAAATGCTGCTTAGAAAGTTTGTTTTAATGATGATATGAAATACTGAGAGTGCATTTTCAATTAATAGTCATTTATAAGAGGTTAGAAATCACATATAATAGTATTAGATAATATTTACTGCATACCCTCTTGTCCAGAGCAACTTACATTTATACAGCTGAACAATTGAGGGTTAAGGGCCTTGCTCAGGGGCCCACTAGTGACAGCTTGGTGGCCCTGGGATTTGAACTCACCACCTTCCGATCAGTAGGCCAACACCTTAAACACTAAGCTACCACGTCCAAACTGTAGTTAGGGCTTTGTAGTTTATGTACTAATACATACATAACTCGTTATAATGTCTGTTTTGAAAGACTATTATAGAGAGTATGTAATGTTCACAGCAAACATCAGAATGGAGAAAAACCTCTGATCTTCCCGATCCTGTGTTATGGCTGTCGGTACCAGATTGGATGGTTTGAGTATCACAGAAACAGCTGATCTGAGATTTTCACTCACAGCAGTCACCAAAGTTCACACAGAATGGTGTGAGAAACATATAAACCTTCAGTGAGCTTCAGTTCTGGGGTCAGAAATGCTTTGTTATTGAGAGAGGCCAGAGGAGAAGGACCAGACTGCTTCAAGCTGACTAGAAGGCTAAAGTACCACAAATAAGCACTCTATACAAACAGTGTGAGCTGAAAAGGATCTCACAACACACAATAAAGTTGTTCTGATATATTACAATGATATGGATTCTGTAATCAGAGACATTTGATTATCTATCTACACAGTTATAGAGGCAGGTACATAATTGTGTATGTTACATAACCTGTGATAATAAATGCAGTTATAACAGGTCATGTTATTACAAAGGTATGTTAATTGTGTGTTTTTTATTGCAATACAGAATGCAATGCAGTTCATAAAAAAGTTATGCTACCTTCTGGAGTTAAACTTGTTAAACATGAAGAAGCTGATTTGTATGGAAATCCAAAGGCAGATCTCTCTAAATAATGTATTTTCTTGTCTTCTGCAGAACCATAAAGCTTCTAAATGCGAACCGAAATGCAAACAAAAAGAACACATTTCTCTTTATCTGCCCATCTCTTTGCATTTCAACAATGTAGTAGAACTTTATATAAACAGATGCTAAACCACTTGCAGGTCCATGCTGCAGATGGTGAGAAACCTTCTGCTTGTGCTGTTTAGACTTCACTGTTTTAGGAAATGTAAATTAAACAAGTATGAAAATCAAGTTTTCCAAATAGCTAAGTTTTCGTGACAGCTACTTTAGAGAGATATGAGAACGAACTCCTGGACTTCTGTGACCTTGTGTGAGGCTGCATTTAAGATGAACTACTCCTCCACATTCCATCATTTCTGCCCCCTCATCTCTGCCACCTCCATCCTCCCACCACCCTCTTCTGGAGAGTTTCCTGCCCAGTTCTGTGCCTTCACGTCATTAGCCGTGAGCTTCATATTTCCATTAACGAGTAAAGGAGCTCATCAGTGGCCTACCTCAACCAGTTGGCTAATTAGTTATGTAATAATGTGGAACAGCAGTCATGGCTCTTAACGGCCCATTGATGGCAGGCAGATCAGAAGCAAGTCCTTTCTGTGCCCATTAGCAACACACCAAGTATATGAGGCTTTGTCGCTGAAACCACACACTGATATAATTACACGCGTCACACTCCTCTCACGCGTGTGCTTCTACACTCTACTCAGATTCATTGTTTAATTAAGGCATGTTGTGTTGATAAGACTGAGGGGCACTTAATGTGTTTCTTGGCACTTAAAATACTTGTTCTGGAATTGGATTAGTCCTGGCATTTGTAATTTTTTCCCCAGTTTCCTTGGCTTACTAGAGTTAAACACACACACAAACATTTGAATTAGTGATTAGGCCTTGTCCGGAATCATAAAGTGCTCAATTTCATGTCTAATTTGCAATTCCGTTAACACAGAGCACAAAAGTCCCACTAATACTAATACAAGTGTATTAAAGGGAGAACAGCATTCGGAAGGAATTATTGAGTGTCTGTTTAAAATCTGTGTCTTTTGTAGTTTGAGATACAGAGCAGAGTGAGACAGCTGTAGACATAGACATGTGACTGTAGCGTGTGGACGTCTGTAATGTGGTGGACATGCCCTGATCATGATGCCTGCTCTGCCAAGCAGAACCCTGTGGAGAGATGAGCAGCTCACATCTCAATTGCCACTTACAGCTATTCGCTTGTACACCAAATACTCTCAAAGCAAATGAAGGGGAATATCCTGTCAGTCTCTTTACTCCATCATCCTGTCATTTTCATCTCCTATTGGCTGAAATAATCATCCAGATGGATATGCTCCATTGCAGAGCAGTAGGTGTTTATTTGGAGCTGCTACAAGGGCTCTAACTGAATAGGAATACATTATTTGGTCGGAATAGATAACACATTCTTACATTCAACTTTTTTTTTTGCCGGAAATGTCCACAGGGCATCTGAGATCCTGTAGAATGCAAAATAAAATGGCTGCACAAGCAGGAGTTTTTTTATGTGATATTTTCCAGATATGAACCTCAAGACCATATGGACCATATTAGATAATGTTGCGAAAAATGACTAATTCCATAATTAGAAAAGTTTGAAGAACTATCCGAGCCAAAATTCACCCATCACAGGTCCGTATTTAATACTCCAGCTTAGGCCACAGCCACTTTAGATTTAAATCCTGTTACAGAAATGTATATTTGGAACACGACCAGATACGGATACAGAAAGTGGCGTTGTGTGACACAGAGAATATCGGCGTAAACATGGCAGCTTCATACCAACATGTATCTGTGGCTGTATGATGCTTTACCTCAGTACTTTTGATGTTTGCGTCATGCCTGAGTCTCGTTGTGTGTCATGCTCTTTTAAATCTCAGCCACTTAACTGTGCATTGAGGAACAGGGCAAAATGTCAATCAGCACAGCAGGAAACTAGCATGAGATGGTGACAGGCTCAAGCAGAGGAAAGGGGGTGGTGGCAGAGGAGAAAACACCCTGGGTGGAATTGGTTCAGTGATGAGAACCAGACGAGAGCAGCGAAATGGAGCGAGAGATGAGAACAGTTCTGTACAAAAAAAAAAAAAAACGGGCAAGAAAATCTAACTTTTTGCCTGGAGACACTCCATGGCATGCTTCAGCAAACAGACGCACATATAACTCACTGTTAGCATTGTGGAACCAGGGGAGCTCTGCAGTAACATCCGGGGAATATAAATATTACAATTTCATACACACAAGCAGTTTTTATTTCTTTTGTTGTACTTTCAGTTTTTAAATGGGGAACTGTTCATTTACTGTGACGCTGGTTCGAGTGGTTAGATATACAGTAAATATATCAGGTATCTATGCCTCAGTTGACTCAGACTTGCTTATTGGGGATAAAGACAAAGACATTTAAATATAAGCTTAATATTAATCTTGAACTTTTGGATAATATTATTCTTGAACTTTTTTGTACCATGTTTCTTATGTCATGTGAAGCTGCTTTGAGACATACAGTATGTCCATTGTTAAAAGCGTAAAATAAATTTGAAGCGATTTGAATTGAGCTTTAATGTTCCTGTTTTCTGTGTTATTCTCACAGCTAAAGAACCGAGGCCTGATGTTTGCTGTGTTCTGTGTCCACAGGTAGAATGTAAGAAGGCTCAACCCAAGGAGGTCATGTTTCCACCAGGGACACGAGGGCGAGCAAGGGGTCTACCCTACACCATGGATGCCTTCATGCTAGGAATGGGAATGCTGAGTAAGATGACTCTTTCACAAAAATACTACTCATAATGCTTTGTAATGTTTTTTCTTTACTTGCATACCAAAAAACAAGGGCTGTAGGTATTACGACACTGATATTGTGATAAATTGTGTCACAATATGCTTTTCTGAGGTGATCATTTTACCTCTCAGCTTTAATGTGATTTAAGCAGATTATGTTATTTCATATTAAATTGCTTTTATGCGTCACAGGGGGGTTAAAATCTCTTTTGCAATGAGCACCTGGCAAGAAGCTGGCAAGGACCAGATGAAACCTAATTTTGGGATATAATACTGAAAGGCAAACACATTTAGATAGCAGATAGAGTTATCAGTACAAACACACTGACAGCGTAGTAAATAATCTTAAAAATCTGTTCAGGTATCTGACAGATTGGCATTCAGAAGTCATTTAAATTTCAGTCAGAGATGTTTTCCATGAGTAGGGAGATTTGTAAGAAAAAGAGGGCTTTTGCTTATCCACTCTTACTCTAGGAATGATAAAAGCTTAAAAAAAAAGATTATCATACTTTGTAAGAATGTATTGACATTTTTAAAATAAGATTTATTCAAAAAGTCTTACTGTAGAAGGTCCTTGATGGGTTATATCAGAATAGTTCAGTATTTACTATGAGGCTTGTATCTATGTAACACCAAAGTAATAAAAAAAACTTGTTGGCATTTTCATAACATTTTTTTGGCAGTTTAGAGTAGAATGTTAGTTAGATTTTAAATGTAATATGTGTCGTGCATTTCTCGTTTTCTCTGTAACTATATATTATTTAGGGAGGAAGGATTTAATTTTGTCACTGAGGTGGGTGTCATATCTTTTAGTAGAGAAATTGCAGGAACATGATTTAAGTACATAATTGGACCTTTGAGAGGACATTATATAAGTTATATGTTTGCACTTTTTACATTTTACCGACAGTGCTGTGGGAGTATAATAACAGTGCTAGCATTTACCTGTCACTGACATACACGAGATGGATCGATATTTCATTGTGCTGAGAAATATAATTTATATCAACAGCGTGCCATTAATCCAGTCGAAACCCGGAAGCATTCTGATTTCACGATACTCCTGGGAAGTTTGATTTGCTGAAGTTCATGACTTTACACTTGATGAAGAAGAACCCGTCATGTCACTGCGTTAAAACGAAGCAGACAGAAAAAGGCAGTAGCCTTCAATATGTTCTCCTCAGAGACAGAAGCACGACTGGCACACTCGTACTGGCACAGCTTTCCATTTAATGCGGGCACGCACGGCTGCCATTTCCACCAGAGTCTTGCCAGTGGAAATCTCTTAGCTTTTGTGATGGAAGCCTCACTCAGGAACAGTGTGGAAATGTGTCCCTATACGTATGTGCTCTCTCTCTCTCTCTCTCTCTCTCTCTCTCTCTCTCTCTCTCTCTCTCTCTCTCACTCTCTCTGTCTGGGTCCCTGTCTCTCTCTGTGTCTCTGTCTCTATATTTGTGTCTCTCTCTCTCTCTCTCTCTCTCTCTCTCTCTCTCTCTCTCTCTTGTTTACTCTCGCTCTCTCTCTCTCTTTCTCAGACCAGCCACCATCATGACATCCTCTAAACCCATCTGTGGTCTTTTCCTACAAATTTGACATTTGTTCTGAGGACAGGACATGCAGCTGCAGATATCAAACCTCCCATTCCCTTCCTCCCAGCATCTCTTCCTCCAAACAGCTCCAGTGACAAGAGATAATGACTATGAGATTGATCGGCTGCTGAAAGTAACTGAAGCAAATAAATCGTTTGATGCCTGGTGCAGAATGCGAACGGTAGCTAATGGGAAAGCTGCAGGAGAGGTCGTCCTGCCCGTAATTTGGCTTGATGAAGCATCCTCGCCCAGGCCAGTGTGAAATATGTTATTGATATTCAGAAACTAGCGCTCCGGACAACTGCACCAGACCCCTAACTCACACCCACCGGGCAAAACTAGCTGCTCCAGAGCTCAATGAACCGAAATGATGTTAAACAAGTTTCACTTTGTTGTACTTCCAATGTTTTTCGATCTCTGACATGAGGAGAAGTTTATATATATATATATATATATATATATATATATATATATATATATATATATATATATATATATATATATATATATATATAAACACAACTGAGGTGGCTTTATCAAGTTTCCCCATCTTCTCATCATTATGGGGAAATCCCAAGAATCTCTCACTGTAGAATGAAACGTTTTTTTTATCGTTGATTAAGGTGTTGGACTACTGATAGGAAGGTTGTGAGTTTGAATACCAGGGTCACCAAGCTGCAACTCCTGGGTTTCTGTGCAAGACCCTTAACCCTCAACTGCTCAGCTGTATAAATAGCTGGATAAAGGCATCTACCAAATGCTGTAAATGTAAAAATTTTCAAGAAAGACAAAGCTAGTCAGTGTGCATGAAATTGCCCAACAGTTTCCATTCTGACTTGGGGGCATGAGTATAGGAAGGTGGGTGTGTGAGCAGTGCCATTCATGTTGCTGCTGCTTCTGCACATGCACACCAATTTACACATCCGGTTTTTAACCACGCTTTAGGGTAAGAGGATAGGGGTTAGGTTTAGGCCTATAGGACCTAATCAGAGTTACTGATCTTAGAAATCCTGCCTGGGTTTTAGAATTTAGGAAAGGAGTGCCATCATGATAAGTTAGAATTTCTTGCTCCATCGGCATTGCACTTAGACCTGACTCCATTTGAAGTTGATGAAATTCTCAGTAAAGAGCATTCCTTGACCTTATTAGAAGTTATAGCAGATCAGTGGGCCAATGTTGAACAAACAGAATAAACGAAGGAGATGAAATGAATGAAGTGGGAGACGCAATGAAGAAGCGAGTGAGTTAAGAGTATGTGAGTTCATTCGCTTGCAGCACACTCTTATCTAAATGAAATTGGAAAAGCAGGACAGCGAAACATTCCTTTTGGTAATTTGCATACAAAAATCAACAAGGCTCATTATTCAAGAAACTGTAATTCCTTATGTGCCAAAATCTCATTAGAGCTGCACTTGGAGCTCTCGTGTTTACCACACCTAATCGAGCCATTTATCTTTATTGTGTTAAGCCTCATGTATGTTTGCTGAAATTAATACACATCTCAGCCCGTGCAAAGTGCGGCTTTACCAGATGGATAATTGATTTTAAAGTGAATCCAAACTGTTCAGCCATAAAATGGGCACATTAGCATGCATATTAATAACGCAAATAAGAGGTTGAGGCCGACGCCAGTGGGCCAGATTAGGTGACAGCCTTTACTTATCGTGTTGCCAGGAGACGGAGGGTGCCCACCGCTTCACTGACAGGGCTTAATGAGTCTTCTTCATGTCCCTGGCTTCTCATTCTGTCTTCCTATGCCTCTGACTCAGTCTTGTCCTTGTCCCCCTGTGAGAAAGTATGACAGGAACACACTTAACAGGCTTGCATGCTTACCTGTTAGTAACAGGTGAGTTAAAGGTCCACACAGGAAGCTGAATCAGAGGAGAAACTGGATTTTGAATGGGAAAAAAAAAAGTGAAAGTTTATTTATTACTGTGTTTCTGTTAGGGGCTAAACCTAATGGTAGAAAAAAATAACAAAGAGACGTTTACAGTTTTTCACAGACTTGTACAGAATTATTAGCACTCGAAGAATGTTATGAATGTAATGAGTACACAATGATGACATTTTGATGACACTCGAGCAAACGGAAACTGTTCTTTTCTTTCCTTTCCACTAGCAAAAATATTCTCATAAGAATTCTTACTTAAATGGTAGCATTTTCTCCCCCCAAAAATGGTTAATATAAACAATTATATAAATAACAAAGATCTCTTTTACTCAATTTTATTTTATTGTATTTGTTCAGGCTTTGTTTCCCTGGGGTACAAATATGAGGTTGCACACATACCTGTAACTTACTTAAACTCACCTTATCATGTATCAGCATTAGACAATCCAAAGAACTTTCAGCAATAAAGTGACAGATGGTTGCAGGCCATAAGCCAATTAATAAATAAATATAAATAAAGAATTTATAATGCCCGATTTACTGTAAAGTTTCTAATGTCTGGAAGGGTTGAAACCATGACCAAAAATGAATTGCAGTTAAAAAAATAAAAAATAAATGGAAATGTTTTCTATTAGAGGGACTCCTTCACAAACATTCACCCCTTTATTTCTAAACTTAAAATAACATTTGTTGCTCATGATACATTTTTTTTACCTAGTTTTAATGTAGGATAACAATAGATGCACTAATAGTGCTTGAAATAGATGATTCTGTTCATGCAGTCAGTATCAATCGTTAATCACTGATGATTTCTAAAAAGTAGAAAGTTGTTCTGTAGGTTAAAGAGTCCATTTGCACTGTGTAGCAGCAGTAGTTTGGTGTGTGAGGATAGGGCTCGGTTCAGACCCTTTCTTTGCTTATGTTCTGCCAGACACCACATTAATCCCCATTGTCAATACAGACTTGACACACTACATTGATAGTAAGCTCTTTAAATATCACAGGAAATGTCCATGTCATGTATATTTATCTAGGGCATCTGATTTCTCTTTAGAGGTAGAGTACACAGCACTGCTTTATTCACACAGGAGAAAGGACAGATCTCTGCAAATAATACAGCTAACAGAAAACAGCACATGTAAAAGTGGCAACTTCAACATAAACCAGAAGATCCACAAGCTGGTTTATCCACTGTGTCCTTTGGGTCAGGCTACGAATAGCATCGTCTTTACAAAAGAAAATAAAGATAAATGATTGGGGTTCCAATAAATCCTTTTTTTTTTTTTGGAATATTTTTAATAGTGAACCTGTTTGTCAGCGGTGAGAGAAAGACACTAAATAACACATGAAGACAATTTCTTTATTTCATATTGGCTACTGTATGTGTGCCGATATAAAATGTAATCATATGCGTTCAATTACATTTTAATTGGATATTTCATGTATAATTGATTAAATATCTGTTTAGTAAAATTAGAAATAAATAGAAGATCTAACCAACCAACAGTTATTAAAAACTGTTTAAATGAGTGAGTAATGGAGGTTATTTGTGTTAGCATGTGAAAACAAAATTATATTTATTTTTTAAAGTATATTTAAAAAGTTATTAAAAGTATTCACTGTGATTGATTCTGATTCACAATGACTCACTATTAACAACAGAGTCTGTGATAAACTTATTTTGAGGAGGAGATGGTGTCAGACACGGTCAGAGGTCCTGCCGCTTTCCATCACATGACTACTGTAGGTCATTTGTTTCAGTTTGAAAGCTTTGGTTTCTAAGAAAGACTTTTCCAAACTGCCACTACCATCTGAAGTGCTTTTCCAAAGCTCTGAGGCATCAGAATCCTGTTTTGTATAGAAGCATAACTCTGACTTAAATCAGACTTTAATGCCTCAAACTGCTCAAGCTGGTATTGATGATGCTGACCTCCAGTAGTCATGATTGCCATCTAGTTGATCCAATCTGATGGTAGATTCTGCCCACTGGTTTTGATGGATGATGCTGACAGATTTAATTAGTTCATGGTGTGTACCAAGGTCTCAGCCTAAAATAAATAATTAAATACAGAAATAATTTAATAAGTGTTGTAATAAGCAATTTAATTTAGTTATTTAAGTTTAGTTATAGTGTAATTCATCAATTTTCCATTACAATAATTATTTCTATCTCTTTATTTCTGTATTAACTACAATGGACAAGACAAGGGTAAAGATTACAGAATATAAATGCTGAGCACACGGCATTGTTCACAGATGTTCAGGATGGTACGTCCCTTTCCATCAGGTTTCCACGTCAAACTTTATATCAGTGTCATGCACAGCGACGTTAAACATATCCATGAGCTCCGTTTATTTTCCTGCTATTGTCTCATTCTTTTCATGATCTAAATGAATCAAAAATACTGGTATGCAAAACAGAACTTGGGTAGATTTGTAGACTACTTTAGAGGTTTTCAGAAATCAAACACTATCCAGTTAGTGTTAATATTCGATAAATCTACAATAGTACATAAGGATTGTTTTTTTTTTTTAACTCAGATGAAGATACACTGCCACATAATGCACTGCTCCCACTGTTTATACTGGTACTTCACCACTCGGATGCACAGCATTAGTGTATGACAATGTGGACAAACCTCACTCCAAAAGAGTGCTTTAGGGAACAACCAGCTTTCAAACAGCTTGAAATTTCTGAATAAATATTTCCTATTAGATTATGGGATTCTGTATAATCTTCCTCAGATGAATCATGGCAGCATTCTAGTTTCAGTCGAAGAGCCACCATTTTGTTTGAACAGATATCATTTCACATATCACTCTTTGATTGATGCAATCTGAAGTAACATCAACAGTAGTTAACTGATGTAAAATAGCCACTTCAGTGAAATGATCTAAAACACTGCTTGAGTAAAAGTATGAAAGTATCACGTGAAAGTAAACCTGAGGGGAAAAAAGCAGACCCCTCCCCCACCCTCATCATGTTGTTGCATGATTCATGCTGTGCTCTGGGTTGTTTATATACTTTTGCGCTAAGGGGTATGTGGTTTTAGCATTTGATGAATGCCGGGTTTGAGGATTGAGCGGTAAATTGAACACTGAGCTACTACTTGCTAAAAAAAATACATGGCAAAGCGAGATGCTTTTTCACACAGCATTGTGTTAGCTCAAGATATTTTCTCTAGCATATCATTTTAACATTCCCAGGCTTCAAATATGTGGAGAAAAGATGAAGTAGCAACTCCTTTTAAACCTCTGATAAAATGATAAAACTCTAAAAGACAAGGTCAGTTTCTTCACTGGGTATTTCCTGCTGCTCAGCATCATCTCTGACAAACTAAATTCGTCTGTTATACAAATACACTGAGATGGGTTTTTACTGCACAAAACCAGAACACATCTGTGCTTTCTGTGGTGCTAATATTGTTGAGATTTTTCAGCAGTGAACTTTTTGGAGAAGTGAAGTCTAAACAGATCTGAGTGTTAGCTTAAAGAAGTAAACCGAAAATTAGAAAAAGATGATTTTTCATGAGATCTTTGCAGCGATACAGTTTGATGACTCATATGGTTATCAGATACCCACATAAACTGCTATGTGCCATGACTGAAGCCTGGCCAGATAATTAGTGTCTGGATGCTTGCTGTAATAAGGCATGGTGGTATAATAAGAACAATGACTCTGTGGACCTCTTTTTTGCATGGAAACTCAAGCAGTAGCCACTCCTCTGTGTTGGACAGGAGACAGTCTGAGCATGTGCATTGGGTCTCATCCCAGTTTTTTTTTTTAAACTGCACCACCAAGATGCACTCCAACAGAGACAGGCATGCAAACACTGCTGATTTGCTATTTTTTTCTCCATGGAGAAGTCAACGATGTATTTCAGAAAATGAGCCGCTGGGAAGCCAAGTAGCTCACCAAATCGCCTTCATTTAAAAGTTCTGCCTCAGCAAACAGCGGGTAAAACAGATTGCGAGTAAATTCCGGACTAGAGCTCCAGCATGCTAGCTCTGTCTTTCACTCCACTTTGGAATGACTTTTGCAATCGCTCGATCATATTCCTGCCATTCTCATCCGGTATTAGCGTGCAAGCGGCTGCGGCTCTGCGGTTCGGAGAGACTCTAATCCGTGATGTCCTGGCACAGCTATCAGCTTGCCATTGTCTCGCGCTGTCGTGTCCTTCATGATCGATTAGCCCAGGCTATAAAAGAAAGGTTATCGATCAATGACAGCAGAGTTGGGTGGGGGAGAGAGAGAGAGAAAGCGACAGAGAGGGAGGTGACAGCAGCGAATACGTCCGCTTTCACCGCCACAGGGAAGAGGATGAGCTCCAGGGAAGAAAACAGCTATCACTTCTTATGATACTTACACTGCTCATTACCTCGGAGTGTGCTTCCCCATCTTGCTAATCTGTTATCTAGCACCTATTTGGAAGGTGTTTGTGGAGGGGGGAATCAAAAAGTGAGAATGTGTGTGTATGGATGGATGAGCAAGTGCAATTGTATTGTGTGTGTTTGGATTTCTGTACTGTGTAATAGTAGTTCATTGGACGGTCTAGACAGTTTATCACAGTACTTGATTTTTCTTCTGTCTCATCAGGTTACCCAAACATTGTAGCAACGTACGGCCGTGGATACACTGGCTTCGCCCCGAGCTACAGCTACCAATTCCCTGGTAAGTTCATTCTTGTTAAGCCCTGTATGTAGCTTCTCTCTCCTGCTGTTTTCTAGTAATGGCTTCCCTGCTGGTCAGTAAACACACACACACACACACACACACACACACACACACACACACACACACTTTTGCCCCCCACAGAATCCCATGCTGAACATATACATAAAGATATATGCGCAGACCCAAACTCTGATCCTATAAAACTGTAAAACATTTATGTGGCGATTTCACACACACACAAACACACACACACACGCACACACACAACACTGCTTATGGCAGGTCAGATAAAACGATATGAATACAAAGCATGCTGAACCTATACATGGTAGAAGGTATTGTCCTAATTTGTATTAACTAATCTTGGCAAATCTTTGTAGCAATGCTGGCTGAATTGATGTGATTAAGTAACCTTATTATGTGTGTAATGAATTTCCTTAAGAAAAGAACGCTCCTCGATAGACAGCTTGAGACGCAGACCTACTAAATACAATACAATTGATTATGGCATGTTGCCATAAAGCTTTATCAGTTATCTACTGACTCTGTGCCTGCTATTCTTAATGTGAACTGTTGCTCATGAACCAAAACCAAATAGAACAAAGTGGAGATATGCATATGTAGTGAGGAGTTATTAGATATTTACATCCTATTAGGGTAGTCGTGAAATTGAGCAGTGACATGCAGATGCAGTGTGAGGTCACAGAACAGAGATGCAACTCAGTTACACACGATTTTGTATAAACTCAAAAGTACCATTTGAGGCAAAGGTTAAATACATAAATACGACACTGGTATAATCAATAGTATTTATTTAACCCTTTTACTAGAGCAGATCTGAAATCGACTTATCTGACGTTTTCAATCGGTCAAAACAACTGAATTATTTTATCGCCTCAAGGCTGATATAAAATTAGTCAGGATACGTTAGCTTTCAGTGTGAGATGCTTTTACCTTAGACAGAATTTTAGTGGTTGAAGATAACACCCTCAAAATTTAGATGCTTAGAAATAAACTTTGGGGCATCTCAGAGAGTAAAACCGGGTTTGATATCACCATTTAGTTTAAAGATATAAACATATATTTTTTTGGAACTTGTCTATAAATATATTGTCTCTAGTATGCTGTGTAAAAACAGAAATACTTTAAAAAAATAAAAATAAAAATACAAAGTACAAATTCTTAAAGCCATGAGTGTCTCCTTTCATATGTGCCTATAATCACCACTATGGAAATGTTGAACTCGGACAGCCTCAAAACAGGTGCAGGTTCCATTTTTTGGCCACAATATTAACAGCGATAACCAGAGACATCTCAAAGACTCAATATTACTTAGATTACATTATGAACAACATAATTCTATCAGCACTGCTCGACTGCCCCCTCCATCTCTCAGGGTAAGAGGTAGATATACAGCAAGACTCTTTTCTGTTCTTGCACCAAGGTGGTGGAATGAACTTCCCCTACAGCTGAGTCACTGGCTATCTTCGAACGAAAGTGAAGACCTACCACTTCCGCAAACACTTAAACTAGCACTTATTTTCCCTGTTTGTTTTATGTGTATATTAAAAAAAAGAAAGAAAAAAAACAACCCTGAACAGAGTTTTAGTTTAATGATATTTTAAGTCTGTAACCTAGTGAACCAGTGCTAATGTATTCATTGATAGAGACTTCAAAGCACTTTGTACATCGCTCTGGAGAAGGGCGTCTGCTGTAAATGTAAAAATTAAACATGAACTAGTGAGAGGGATAAAACAGCAGATGAGTGCTTGGTCAGCTTATCCTTCTAACCCTGGACACATTTTCTTTGCATTGACAGAACAAAAACTTTGGCATTATTATTTCAGCATCTCGAAACAATGAATTAAAATCATGATGAAAAAAAAGTCTGTATCCCATACACGTCACAACCACATTCCTAGACCAGGAAGTTATTAAGCCGCTGTGACGATGAGGTGCTTTTTGCATGATGCGTTTACTTCTGTTTGCCCATTCCTGCATCGAAACCAACTCACCATTTAAAATCCTCTGATACGAAATCAGATAATAATAACCGCGTTTCGTTCTTATCACTCAGTATATAAAAGAAAAAAGAAAAGTAAACCATTTAAAGGCGTTTAAATATTTATACAGACAGGCATCTTGTAGCCGAAAGGACCTTATGGACAACTTCAAAAGATGAAATGCATATACTACCATAGCTGTGTAAAGATAGCTGATTGGTGCTGTTTAAAGCGCACGGCTGGGCTACTTTGATGCCAGGGTGCAAATAAACCTCAAACAAGTGTCTTAAAAGGACTTGGTGGAGAGACAGATTGTTCCCGAGCTGTGCCGGATAGATAAATGAGGGACGGAAGGGATAATGAGCAAGCATGAATTGGCAGGCACTTGAGAAAGCTCTGCTGTGACTAAGCCTGGAGTTGGGGATTAAAATGTGGAGGAAGGCCTGCCTCTTTCTCTCTCTCTCTTGCTCTCTCTTTCAGTTAGCATTAGCCTAGCTTTTGTGTCTTCTGTCAGCAGGCTGGAGTTTTTCTTTCTCAGAAGCAACTCCTAATACCCATGTCTGTCGAAAAAATCATTACTGTCATGCTCAAAAGTTATGTTCCTCTGGAGTCATGTTCCACTAAATGTTTCTGATCTAGGTGCATTGAATATGTGTATTTTTATAGGAGATATCGACCTCATGGAGGTGTCAATTGAGACTCAATTGTACAGCCCTGCTTTTCAGCTCTGACTTTAGTTTATGCCGACGACTCACCAAAGAGTTACTACTTCAGCGTCACCTGCGTTTTCCTGCCTAGTAAAGGGATCCTTTTCACTTTCATTTAATCCTGTGGCTTTCCTTGTAAAATTATCTTTCCCAGTGCCACTCAGAATGAAGCCTTCCATCTCTTCCATTTCACATATTGTCAATGACCTTGGTGTTAAACTTGTAGGGTGAATGAGCTTTTTCCACACAACTTGTAGCACCTGGGGATTTACCAGAAGCTCAGCTGCAGCACAGGTTCAAATTGACTGTTGAATAGAGGGAAGGTAATATTTTCCAAGGCACTCCTACTAATCTCCACAGGTGACTGCATTTCTAACAGGTCACAGGAAAAAAAAAGTACTGTTTGTGTGTGCAGTCTTACGCTGTACGAATAACCTCAGATCATTTTGTTGTGTTAGCCTTTAGGTCTCCTCCACTGTATGAAACGGTGTGATCATGAAAATAACCTTTCATGCTTGTTTTATGAAATTATTGGCATCGTGTCACGTCCTCCTGATGAGGACATATTAACAACGTTTGTAGAATATAATAAAGACGGTTATTGCCCACTGGATGTGCCAGGTAAAGCGAATGCAGCAGCTGCTGACAGAAAATGCAGCTATCTGTTCCCTGTTTAATAATTGTATCTTTATTTTATCTTACCCATACAATAAAGCCTCGCCTTCTTCAAGCGTAGGTTTTGATTTGACCCACATTACAAGGCCGTTTCTCTCTATTTGTGCAGACCGAATTGTCTCGTCTCTGTTCGGCCTTGATTTGTGCCGTTGGACACGGCCCGTGCTGATGAGAGCTGAAGGATTGAGCGTAGTCAAGGTCACAGCCTTTCCAAGCCCAAGCACGCTTAGAGGTGTATAATAACCCTGTCTTTTAGCTTCTACTCCTCCATTTCTTCTCACTTTCCTTTTTGTGGAGAATGGGAGGGAGAGCTGGAATTGGTGCTTCACTTTTGATTAGGGCCCAATCAGTTATGCAAACAGAGAGGCTGTCTGAGACAGGCCCCTGTCTGCACACCTTCACCACCCCACATAACCCCCCCAGTCCTCACTAACCTGCTGGACAGATAACACGCTGGGGCTCGAAGGAAATTGGAAGACAAACAAATAAATAAACCTGCAGCTTTCAACATTTCTGTGGAAAAGAAGGAAATGGAGATAGTGGATGTCGGTGGTTTGTTTCTTGTTGAAACAGGTTATGATACGAGTCTTTCACTGCTGGACGCAGATAGTATCAAACGGTGGCTGCGGGAAAAGTGTTGCGTCTCGGAAAGAAATAGGAAGAGCTTTCATTCATAGATTCAATGTAGAGAGAGAAAGAAAGAAATGAGGAGAACAGTGGTTTCACCTGCAGCTGTGCCACATCATCATGTCCTTCTGAACTAAACTAAAGGCTGGATATAAAGCAGTAGGCATGCAGCAAACACATTCAGCATATTACACGTTCAAAGCTCAGGCCACATCGCTGGACTCGACGAAGGCACTCAAGTATACAGTACATTCACAAACACACAAATACATCCAGAAAGAACTCCTGCTGACCAATTCAGGTTTTCTTTAAACGCTCACAAGCAGCTGTTGTATAATTATCTCAGGACAGAGAACAAACAGGAGCGCAGGTCACTAAGGAATTGGTGTCATGGAGATGAGTCTCTGCAGCTTCCTGGCTGATGTACCTATACCTTTACACCCTCGAGTTTATGCTTACTCATAAACAAAACCCCAAGAGAGCGACACTAGTGCAGCTTTAATTACCATCTGAAACACAGCAGATTCTGTGCTATAAAATGGTCAAATAATGTATGTCGAGTAATAATGAAAAAGAACTAAATTGTCATTTAAAAGTTTCTCTGTTCGCATATAATATACTGTAAAATATACTGTAACCAACAGCAATATTTATAATAATAATAATTATTAGTAGTAGTAGTAGTAGAAGTAGTAGTTTTTGATTTTAGATATATTGTAACATAAAGGCATCTGGGAAAGCCAATTTCTGCCCTAAACTGTTTTGGTTTTTTTTTTTTTCTAGAATCTCTCATTCTTATCCATGTCTACATAAGATTGTTTTAACATGCGTACTGTTACCAGCATTTGTTTCCTGCTTGTCTTACTGCTTTGAAGCCAAATTTGCCTTTGGCTTTCTCAATTTCCCCACCAAGGACAAGTCCAGTCGCCTTAAATGAGCTCCCTTAGATAGTGGGATGAAGGAGGGATGACTTTCCCCTGCCCTCTAGGTTAATCCTCATGTCTCTCAGCCAGAGAGATGCTACTCATCTGTCTGGTAATTGCTGTAGTCAAGGAGGTGACATCGAGTAAAATGGGACACGAGGCTGCCTGGGGAGAATGCTCGTGTCTGTTCTGTATTTATTTGCATCACAACATTGCACCTCAGTCCACATCTACATGGAAGACACATGTGGAAAAGGCATGGATTTCTTTTCTGGTGTTATGTACAAGTTCTGGTGTTATGTACAAGGTGTTATGTGTCATTAAATACAAGTTCAGGCTGAAGTGGGGACTGAGGATTTGTCCTCTTACTTTATAGCACAATGACTGCAAAGTTACAGCACAGTATATTCACCCTAAACTACATGCATTTTTAATTTTTAACATGTCATTGTCAGTGGCACCTGATATTTATTTTGTCATCAAGTTGATTCTTTAGTTGAAACATTTTCACGTTGGTCTATTCTCACTTTTGTTTAGAGGTTTTCTAGGTTAATCACAAGACCATTGGACTGCATGCTGATAGAGATACAATGAGAATAAAGCTGCGTTCGACTTACCTCTGAAGTGCCAAGTCAGCGTGATGTGCATTCAAACTACAAAGTAGAAAAGAATGCATCGACACCTTCATGTTTCTTTTTTTCTAAGCAACATTTATCTAAGCTCACTCTGATGATTGATGTATATTTACCTTTACAGACATAGATTGTGTATTCAGTGGTATCAAATTAAATGAATATGTCTGTATGTTTATAGATCTAAAGCAAGTACCATAGACCTAGTGTTATATACAGTATCACTCAGTCGGAGGTGTTTACTGCTGATGCTGTGGGCAGCCATGTTGACTTTACGCCACTGACTGAACTGCGAGGATCTCACCGCTCAAAGAAAGAAATTTCTAAAGCTACACGACTATCATACTGTTATGAGTAGATTTGAGTTAGTGAGCTATGGTTTGCTGCCTGTTTGTTTTCTCCACCATGTTTAATTTCTCTTTAATGTGACTTCAGACATCACTGAAATTTATTGTGTGAAAAAAAAATTAATTTTCTTTTTCTTTTTCTTTTTTTTTTCATGTAAATTTATCAAAGAATATCGAATATCCCATCATGAACCATGTTAATTCAGCCCAATAATAGACACCCATGGACATCTGTGCTCGCTGAGAATTCTGACTGACACTTCACTACGCCAATATGTCACTCTCTAGCAGCGTACTGTAGGTAGGATTAGGCATTCCTGAACATTTCCTGCTTTGTAACGAATAGTTTTCTAGGCTCTCATAAAGCACCCCCAGCGTAATTCTCTATAACCTTGCACTTTATCCATCCTTACATAAATTCTGCTTGTGCACAATGTTGATCTCATTAAATACCCGAAAGGTCTCTTAGGTAAATTCTAAGGTGTACCTAAGCGCATAATTCTTCCTTTTTTTTTCTTCACAGTAAATCCTCTTAATGATCAGTACCTACAGTTTATCTGGTACAGTATAGTGCAGCTCTCTGAGGTACAGTATAGAGTGTAGTGTAGAGTCTGGTGTACGCATGGGATGATGGATACACCTATGAGTTCTTGTCATTGTTCTTGGCTTTATGCATCCAGAAACACTGATCTATGAAATGCGCTGTTAATCAGACCCTGCAGTTGTGTGATGCTGATATATGGTCGATTTTTTTTTTGCTTTGAGAACCTACCTGACTAAACTGATAGTACTGATTGAGACTACATCTTGTTGAGAAGTGTATTGTAGATTTATACCTTTCATCATCCAAAGATTCTACATTTCCTGTGGAGCTTCCCTGGAAATGTCCACTTCCTTGCGGAAGTATGTGAATTACTCGAGCGGATGTGTGATTGATCTAACCACACAGGCTGCATGATTGACGTCAGACTGTTGAATTCAGACCAGTGTTCTCAGCGGAGTCGAACCCCTGCAGTCATCATTAACTCACTGTGCTCACGCATGTAATTCCCAGAGCTGAAGCCTGCCGAGATGTGATGGGCAGCGTAGTGGCATGTTCAGTGTTGCTTTCACTATAAGCACGCTTATTAGGTGGAGATGTAGACATGAGGCTCTGACATGGCCGTGTTCACTGCACACGAATGGCACTGTTGCATTCTTGGATTGGAGATCCTCATCACCCAGGTGCAGCTTTTTGTTTTTGATAGCTTGGCAGAAAGGCCTGCTTGAAAGCAATCCAAGTCAAGGGCTTCTGCTGGAGAGGAATGACTCACCTCTCTTTTGCTGGATGAAAAGATGGTTTGTTAAGATTGTGCTGCCTCCCTTTATATTAACCGCCTTCATTCTCTTTAGAGCTAGCCTTTCTTTTTTTTTTTTTTTTTTAAATCCATCCCTCTCCTAGTGGCTTTCATAATGCATGAGTCGACCAGTAAAGCTTTTCCTGAGTGTTCCTGAAATAGATTAGACTGTAGTTCACAGCATTTGTTTTTTTTTTTTTTTTAGTGTTTAAATGATGTATAATTGATATTTACCGAGCCATTCTTCAGATGTTTTGCACAACTTGGGTATGAATGTTAATCCATTGCAGGTTACGGAATAATACACACTTAATATGTATCAGATTAATGGCTGTATCACGTGTGTTGCTATGTACATTCTGTTATCCTGAATCCTCCCTACTCAGTAATGGAATCGGACTACCCTGAGACTGAGCCTTTTCATACACAAGTGTCACTGACATAGACGTGGAACATAGTGGAGGTTATGCTGGTGTAAGTGTATCAGCAACATCTGCTTTATAGGGTGTTTTTAATACCTCATTCTCAAAGCTTGGTTAAGAAACGGCCACCGACCAATCAGCAGATCTGACAAAAATTGCATGGGAATAACCAGTTGTCTAGACGTGTCTACGAATACACAATGTTTAAAAGCCCCAGTAACATTGCTGTGCCTGATACAGTACCATATTATTGTCTCTTCTATACTGAAAATGTTTCACACCCCAAATCATTTCTGGTCAGTGTTACAAGATAGAGTACACCAGGGATGACAAATTGTCCCTAGCAGCAGATGGCTACAGCAGTAATAGAACAGTTTCATTATAAAAACAATATACCCATTTTTATTTTTATTTTATTTTTTTAGAATTTGTTTCTTTACAAATTTTGTTGATAATTATGCCTGAAGGACAAGGATGTCATGTCCTGTCAGGTGTAGACAGAAAATCAAGAGACACTTGTCCTGTATATAATATTATGTTATATTTTTAAGTGATGCAATATAAACACAATGAACAACAGAGTCTCAACTATACAGTAGGTAGTTTAAATAAATAATCAATTGGTTATTGCCAAAAATTCACTGAATAATGAATAGTGATAACTAGGAGATAATGGAAACGTTCCAAAAAGGGGGGGAAATGACTGTTACAATAATTCATTTGCATACAAGAATAGAATCATTAACAGTATCAGTGATGTTAGAATACGAAGAGCATTCTCCATGTGTTTGCACTTAAGATTGCTATTGCTACACCCATCTGCTGCCACTTCACTTTCTCCCTCACCCAGCCTTATTTATTGTACAACTTTGTTTAAATTCATTTAAGCTTTTAAATTCATCACAAAAAGCTACAAAGCACAGCAGATCACTAAAGCTGTATAGAAAAGTATCACCTTATAGACCACTACGCAAGTAAACATTTATCATCATCACATTGCTCCCACCTGCTTAAATTGTCCTCTATGGACATTAATGGTCACTCAGTGGACACCAACACACATCTGTACTCAGCCACTTTTAATGTGTGCTAAAATACACAAGGGTCCTGCAACATATCTGCAGACATCTGCATTCAGGAACTGTTACTATGGCACACATTTGCACACAGTCACCACTGACTGTGCACTTGCACGCTAATCTAGTTTTTCTTTCACATTACTTACATTTTGACCTCATACTTCACACCTACCTCATACTTAACACACCATAGCTCGATGACGCTTAAATGTTTAATGTCAATTTGTGTTTATTGTTTACCGTTGTTGTGTGTTGCTTGTTGTGTCACTACCGATGCAACTTGGTACTGTATGTAGTAATGGGATTTCCTTCTTTTGTATACTGTGTATGTGGAAGAATGACAATAAAGCTCGAGTTGTGTTGAGTAATTTGATCAGTCTTAATAAATATGTGAATTTAGTCACCCAGAAGCACAATGCAAAGACTTACCACATAGGTTTACCTGATAAAATGCCATTTCATGCTGAGAGAGACAGACAGAAAGAGAGAGAGAGAGAGACAGAGAGACAGAGACAGAAGAAGAGAGGGCAGAGCAGGACGGCTTCCCCTCCAGGGCTGCAGGGTGGAACAGATGTGTCCTTGTTCTCTCTCCAGGCCACAGCAGCCTGCCCGTGCACATCCACTGACAGGGCAAACCGGCTGGAAAAAACAGAGAAAAATGGAAAGCTAAATATTGGCTTTATCTCTTCAGTAATAAAAGCCCCATGAAATTGATTGGTTGCTGCCAAGTCTCTCCCGAGTGGTGTCTTTCACCGCAAATGCAAAACAATGAGCTGGCATAGTCTATTAATTAACCCACTTAATTAATCCCAATTCTACGAAGTTAATCTCTTCCTAGGGCTTGCTAGATCCACTGCACAGGTGTCTACTTGACATAGTCCTCAGATGGTTCTGAAGCCTAGCTCAGGAACATGGAGGAAGAGGGGCATCATTTGGGATTGCTTGACCTACAGCTAGCTACACTGGCAATAGCATGATGAGTGCTGATGATGTTGATGAGGAAATGAATTGTAAATGAAGCAACGATGGAAAGATTCTGTCTCTTCAGTGAGGATTTTGGTTCCATGCTGTTTCATTTAGCATCTGATTTACTAAACCTGAATATCTCTTAGTGTGAGCAAATCAAATACAGCTGAAAGACAGGTATTATATTAGCGGAATCCTGTTTCCTCCGGGGTTAGTGGTCCGATTCCTGCTTGTGCAGAGTTGGCATGTTCTCCTCGTGCTTCAGGGTATTTTCCAGTTTCCTCCCCAAGTCCACAGACATTCATGGTATGCTTATTACACCTCTAAATTGCCCATAGGGTGTGAATGGGTGCATGCATGTGTGTGATTGTGCTTTGTGATATGCCCACACCTGCTACCCTGTACCCTGGGATGGACTCCAGGTCTCCTGTGCCATTACAAATCTGTGGACTGATGGATGATGTCAGTATTTCAGAATGTTTGAGATAGTCATGACTAATATAACCATGTCAGAAGTGCTTTTATTGACATTCGACATTAACTGCTTTCACACCTCCAATAACAGCAGCATTTACATAGAGACTGTAAAAAATCATTCACACGTACCTTATAAGCAGAAAATAATCTCTTTTACACTGCATTCAACCAAATCCTGAACAGTTTGTCAGTACACCTCGTTGCATTTAAGCAGCATTATACTGGACACACAATTTTGAACATTACATGACAAATTTCAGCTTCACGTAACTTTTACAGATCTGAACTCACAGTGGCTGTAAAGAAACAGAAGTACAGCATAAGCCTGAATTCTTAGATTGTTTCCTCCTAGTTTGCACATGACGCACTTCATGCAGTGCTTATTTGTACATTACTTGTAGCACTAACATTTTCATTGTGACATGAAAGACATGACAGCAGAGCAAACAGATGTTGTCATCAGTGACGCACACACAATGATGATGTGTACGCAACCCAGTGGTGTGTTAAGGATCAAGTAGCCTTCTGATTGTGATGTAAAGCATGAGATTGAATATAATGTGATGTGTAGGTCCTAGGAGAGTTGCTTCTGATGGAAAGCTTAATGTGGGTTGCTAGGGCTTTATGTGGGTTGCTAGGGCAGGCTCTATAAAAATGACAATAATGTGTTCATGTCTTTACTCAGGTTAAACTACTTTTCAGACAGGATAAGATTTCCCGACATGTCTTTTAAGTAATGTTGATGGAGAATATCATTAATGACCGATTTGCACCGGATAAGTGATCTCAGTATAAATCACAGAGATGATTTACAGTGACACACAGTCCCATGTTTGCTACATACATTACAGTATTGTCAGAGAAATGATTGTTGTGAACTTTGTTTATTGTACGAAGGACTTGATCATTAATTAGTAGGTCACATGATCGCACCATGCACATTATGTGGCCTGTAACCTTACTTGGGACCCGATGACTGTATATTATTAGATATTATTATACAGTATATTGGATATAATATCTATAGCACCTAAAAGCGTCAGTTCTCACACTCATTCTTTTAAACATCATCTAAAATGTATTGTTTTGCATTTTAAAATTAGGTCCGTACTTGGTTTTGTTTTGTTTTTGACTTGAAAGGTCTTTATACCGAACACATACCTCTGTGTGTACAATTGAATGGAAATGGTTTTAAGATTCCGATATAAAGCCGACTTGAGTCTATGTATATGAGCGTTTGAGTATACTGAGGCTCCTGTAGCAGAAAGTGACCTTATACCACAAATATATTGCCTTGTTTCTTCTAAAGTTCGATGGTAACCTTATCCTTTCCTGAGATGTGAAAGTAGCTACTGTACATGTCACAAAGAGTGAAGAGTTTTGGTGTGTGGTGATTTTCTCCTTTGGTTTTACTGGAGATTCCCTAATGGTTTCTCTGTCTTTTCCCATGGAGATGGTTCTGGTTGAAGCTACCTGTCATTGTACTTTCTGTTCATCTCGGATGTACAACAGTTCCCTAAACTACCAGTGTGCTGTTCTGAAAGTTCACCTGAACACAATAAAAGTGTAAATGCATTCACACATGGATACAGGTTATGTAACGAGAGGGATTTAAAGGTTTGTCCTTCTGTAAGACCTGTTCTACTTCTGCTCAGGTATCATGATCTCTTGGGATGTTGAATACATCAGTGTTTGACTTGTGTTTCATTATCAAAGCTGAAAGTAAGTTTCCCAATTGGGAAAAGTACTTCTTTGAATGTGTGAACAACTCTAGAGCTTGTTTTCCTAATTAACTGAACTCCCCCTCGCTTGGTTGCATGAGCCAGAAAGGCTGTGTTCATCTCCTCTGAGATAGTCCTTACCGTTGTGATCTGGCGTTAGGATGAATTGTGTATAATTGTTTCATCTGATGAGCACTTTTGGGGAATGTGTTTGCCTGACTGCGAGACTAAATTGTCAAGGTCATGCATGAGCCTTCCTGCTTTCTTCTTCTGTGCCTAGAGGGCACTAGTGAGAGTTCTCTCTGAATGTCAAGATTCAATGTTTGCCTTTTCTGTGGAGAAGAAAGCTTAAGAGTGATCATTACTCTCCCAGCAGGTGTGCAGGTGACTAGGATAATGCTTGCTAACTACTTTTCCATCTAAATGAATGTCATTCTTTTGATGATGAAAGAAAGTGAAGTGAAGGACAGAGTTTGGTTTTACTTCCTTTAAATAAATAATAAAAAAATAGTCTCTATAGATTTCTATAAAGTAGTGAAACTGCAGAACTTGTGTACAGTATTTTCCGAACCATAAGGCGCACCGTATTATAAGGCGCAGTCTCAATTACGGGGTCTATTTCTGTACTTAACCCATACATAAGGCGCACCGGAATATAAGGGGCATACTAAAACATACGGTCTACAAAAAAGATAACAGTAGCAAAACAGTGAATTTAGTTGAACTTTATTCTACTATTTAACAATACACACATTATTTTTTAATCAATCTTCTCCCACAAATCCATCAAAGTCCTCATCTAGTGTGTTTTCTTAACTTGGCGCAGTACATTTTCTTGCTTCCTCCACTTCCTAACCACAGATACATTGATGTTGAATTCTTTCGCAGCTGCTCTATTCCCATTTACAACCGCGTAACTGATAGTCTGTAGTTTGTATTGTGCCTCGAAAGCATCTGATTTTTATTGGCGGATAATAAAACAACTTAAGGTGCATTTACCACCACCTACTGGACTGGAGTGTGGAGCGCATAATGTTTAGGAAGAAAGAAATGTTGTTTTGCAACATACCGGTAGTATACCTACCGGAGGCGTGGCGGAGGTAATCGTACGTACTGTAAGTATTACATAATATCCTCTGATTGGTTTATCGCTGCCAGCGTACATAGTGTAAGTATTACGTCCCTGTGTCAGCGGGAAATGTATGGGGTCAGAATTGTTTCGTTATTCTGAATAAATATACTATGATCCACAAATAAATATAAAGAGTTTCACAAATATTTTTTAAATCAACAAATGCACAATAAGCAAACCATAAATATATGTTACAAATTTCACAAAAGGAAATGAAAAATATTTATAAATATATATTTAATTGTATTTATTTGTGAATGGCTTCCTGCTCATTTGTGAATCGCGTTCTGTGCAATTGTGGATTTGAAACATTTCTAACGTCAAGACGTGCACAAGAATCCACAAATAGGTGGACTCCGCCCACCGTCTACTCCAGCCAATCGGACAACCGTCTTGTGGCGCTGACCAATCGTGGCACGGTCTACCTCCAACCAATCACGTTCTGGTTTACTCGCTCTTCACACTACCACTGGACCCATTGATGATGCTGAAATCGTTTCCAAAGAAAGCAGAATTGAACTAACCCTTAGTGCTGGCTACAATCCATACAGGGTTACCAGATTGGGTAAATGAAATTTGTATTTAAATGTGAAATTTGTAACATATATTTACGGTTTGCTTATTGTGCATTTGTTGATTTAAAAAATATTTGTGAAACTCTTTATATTTATTTGTGGATCATAGTATATTTATTCAGAATAGCGAAACAATTCTGACCCCATAGAAATGGTCCGACAGTCAATCAAGCGGAGCACTTACCAAAGTCGCACAACATTTTTACAGATTTTTGGAACTCGGTGCATACATAAGGCGCACCGGATTATTAGGCGCACGGCCGATTTTTGAGAAAATTTAACGCTCTTAGGTGCAGCTTATAGTGCGGAAAATACTGTAACTGTAAAATCTTTCTTCTTTCACCCGAAGTTGTCCCCTGGTGCTTAACACGCTGGACGTCAGAATTCATTCGAATCTTAACCAACAGCTGTCCTTTTGCTCAGGAGCAGGCCACAATGACAGAGCCTGGTTAGATGTGGCACCTTAAACAAGCAATGTTAGTAATCTCATGCACATCTTTGAGATATTTACTTTCGGTAAGCAGATTTATCACCTCAAAAAGAAATTTAGTACAGAATAGCATTTCCATTGTTTAGAGCATGCTGATTGTTGCGTTTATTTCTTGGATGAAGTACTTTAGCTCTTGACAACACCATTCACAGGAACGTAAAAGATTCAGTATTATTACACGGATATAATACCCCAGGCAGGATGTCTTGCAGTTTCGGTGTCTTCTATAATGAGCGAACTAAAGTTCAGAGTAAATCAGAACGATTTCCAGATTCATACACTATACGATATTAGCAGGTAAGACAAAACTGCCATTACCAAATATGTATAATTGACACGGTTAATCACCGGATAGCAAAAATGATTATTTTTAGCAACACAATGTGCTTTAGATCCTTCTGTTAATGCAGTCAATCAAATGGCTCAAATTAAGTTCTCATTCTGGAAATAATTCTACTTATTAATAAAATATGAAGAACTAATAATCCAATAATAGTTTCCCAAATTAATTTCTCCTTTGGCTTCACCTGTGACTGGCTGTAAATGGCTGTAAATTAAAGCACAAATTAGCAGCAAATTGCAAATGTTCATTAGCCAGATTTAGCTTTTGTGTTACGGGGGACTTGTGGTGCTTTGGTCACTTCTGATGGCAGTTGGCAAGGCTAATTACAATTTATTTTACTGAACAGCAAATACCTAAAGACAATTAGACTTAAATCACGATAGACTGTGCAACTAATTGTGAACTAAATAGCTAAACAAAAATGATGTGCTACTGTTATAGTGCATTCCACACATATTTCTGTTAAGGAGATTAAATGGTAAAAGGATGTGTTAGTGTGTAAAATATATTGCATGTGAGGGGCTTCCATAAATATCACACTTGCACACATGGCACGAGTGTGAACAAAGGCTTTATTCCGCTGGTGTGAAACTGCCAGGCTTTTTCTCTGTGTAGTGTAATCTGGAGTAATCTGGTCAATCTGCAGAAAAGAAGCTTACAGCCTTAATTTAAAGCTTTCACTGTTACAACCAAATTTTATTATTTTATTTTTTTTACTGTTACAACCTGAAATTAATTTACAACTGTGCTTGGAACTGGAATTATTTCCTGAATCTACAGACAGTTCCCTATAATATGGACATGGGAGGAAATCAGCTTAGTTTGAAAATTGCCTACAGATAAAAAACAAAACAAAAAAACATGAAAAATGCTGATTACAGAAGTATTCATTCCCCTTGTTGTGAAACCCCTAAATTAGTTTGGGTACAACCAGGTGCCATCGGGAGTAATTAAATGAAGGTTGATCTGTGTGCAATTAAAGTGTATTTTCATCTCAATAGACATAGACTTGTTCATGAAAGACTCGAGTGTTTAATAGAGAACAGACCAAAACAGATGGCATCACGAAGACCAGTGAGCTTTCAAAACATGTCTAGTGCAAATATATTAAAAATAAAATATCACTTTTGGGTTAAATGGAAGTATTAAATAGAAATTTATGGCACACTCTCAAGGAGGAGTTTGGAGTTAGGGTTAGGGTAACTATGTAAAGGGGGCATGAGTCAGAGAAGCCACCCAGAGGGACCACACAACAAGAGCTATGCAAGATAAGGATGTGACATTAAACGTTGGGGAAACGGTGGTGATGGTGGTGGTGTGTGTGTGTGTGTGGGGTACTTATGCAAACCTTGTATTTTGCTTATATTGGTCTGTGTTTATTTGGTGTACTGGTTTAGTTTAGGTTTTAAAGTCCATCATTCAAAAAACAAGGCCTGAATATAATTTTGTCTTAATGATTTTGTTTTATGTTTATGGACTGATGTCAGTTTTTTTGCCTGAAGCTTTTGCCGGAGCCAAGTTTGCTCATACACACAAGGATGTTGTTGTGGTTACACAAGCTCTCCTAAACACAGTGTATACATATAAACATAGACAACGGGTAAAAAGATCAAAAATCTAATTCATATACAAAGGTGCAGTTGAGTTCTTTACAGATATATTAGATCTATATATATAGATGTGTATATTATGATTGTATATACTGTACATTTATATAACCATAGAAAAACATAGTATGTATGATACAAGACGGCGATGAGTGTAGCTTTAACACTTTAGCAGGTTAGTTAGCTCCAGTGTTCTGTTTCACTGCTAATCCTGCTAAAATCAGCTTTGATTAGGCATTAGCACCACATAAAAGGTCATTAAAGCCACTGATATCAGGGTGTTGGGGGTGTCTGTGTTAAAGAATAGGAGGCAACCCATAAGAGACAAGGCTAATTACAATTCATTTCTCTATCTGAACCTAACCATCTGCCAGTGTCAGCCGCTTATTGTCTATTGGCTCTCAATCATGAACAGGCTGCTGTAGCTGAAGATGTGTGTTTTAATTAGAGTGCTGCCGTGTAATTATATTTATATTTTAATGATGACTTTGACAAAGAGTTTGAATGACTGTCCTTCATTGTTCACTGAAATGATAATATTTAATTATAATGTTTGAACATGCCAGATTTAGGTGCCTGAGTGGTTTTTGTCTCTTTAAAAGCTTGTATCATACACGTGCGTCTTCTGATATTATTATTATTATGACATTTGTCTTGTGTTTATTCTGCTAGAAGGCTTGTGAGCAGCAGACATGAGGTCAGTCAGTCAGTCTCGGATCCACAAGTGTGTTAAAAAAAAATCACAGCACTTTTCCACCAGATGTTGCAGTTCAGCTAGAATCAGCTTTGCAAATGAACTATTTTAAATGTTGGTGCTGTTTCCACACAAACTATGCTGTACCTTTGCTGTATCTGTGCCGTGCTGAATTAGATAAAGTACCATCAAAGCCAGGCTGAAGCTAAAAATAGTGGAAGCTATTGACCGGTTACGCAGTCATCATCGAATTGCCCTGAATAATACGTGTGGTTCTTCAGTAGCTTTCTTTCTCTTGTAAAGTGTGTTCTTTCTGGCTGATTTAACAGTAAGCACAACGGTTTTGTCTCATTATTTACATTAGATTTACAATCCATCATTTTAGAAGATTATTTTATTTCAGTAGACCAGCCCCCAGGTGGTCCAGCGGCAGGATCCCGTGCTCTTGTTGCCACAGCTGGGGTTTGATTCCTAAGCAGGGATCTCACCCAGCCACTGAAGAGTTAACTCTCAGTACCGGTCTAAAGGCCGAATAAAAATGGGAGGGTTGCATCAGGAAGGGCATCCGGCATAAAACCTGCGCCAAATCTAATATGCGGACCACGTGATCCGCTGTGGCGACCTCGAATAAGGAGCAGCAGAAAGAAGAGAAGACCATTTTATTTCAGTAGGCCAAATCACAAATGGTGTCTTTAGGTGTGTGAATTTCCCTTTTTCAGATGATACAGTGAACATCTCGACACATAGTACGTATATGACACAATACAACGATGACAGTTAACAAGGAAAGATTCACTATACTACAGTTCACTATTGATCCAGTACCATTCAGCTGAGCACCGGTGCAGCTGGTGACTCTCAGACTCTTGGATTTTTACTTTTCACTATTTACCCCCATTTTTCTTTAGACCCCTACTACAGATGTGTGACATAATTGTACCATACACCCTAACTAGTGCTCTACATGCATAATGCCAAACACCATTTGAGATTCTGCAAGAAAAGGTGTGTGTGTGTGTGTGTGTGTGTGTGTGTGTGTGTGTGTGTGTGTGTGTGTGTGTGTGTTTGTGTGTTTGTGTGTGTGAGTGTGTGTTTTAAGTCGGTGAAAAAATATGAAAAAGTAAAAAAAAACCTGCGTCTGACAAAACAAAGAGCTGCACTGTCATGGTGTGAAAGTGTGCACTGGGACTGAAAGGAGAGTCTTGAGAGCAGGCAGTTTCACTCTGATGCTTGTTGGAGTGGACTGTCACATATGAGGCTCACAGGACGAGATAGATTATCTCATTTATATACCTGAGCAGCTGAGGGTAAAGGGCCTTGCACATGGGCACAGCAATGGCAGCTTGGCAGTCCTGAGATTTAAACTCATGACCTATTGATCAGTAGTTTAACTTATTAACTGATGATTTCACATGAGGCATTCGATCACATTTCATTCACTGATTTAAACCAAATACTTGTACTGACATTTTATTATTATTGCATCACTTTGTGATTATGTGAAGTTCTGTCAGGACTCAGCCCGGACTTTTGGCCATGTGCTTTAGTCACGTGTCTGCCCGCCCTTGTTTACTCCTCCCCGTCTTTGCACACCTGTTCCCTTTGTATTAATCATTGTGTCTATTTAACCGTGCCGCGTTGCCGATGGCGGCACAGAATAATCGTCAGTGTACCCTCGTCCTTTGTCCAGTTTAGTTCGTTTTTTTAGTTCCTATTTATTTGAGGCTATCCTGCATATGGGTCTGTCTTACTCCTCCCGGTGTGACAAGTTTGTTACCCCAATGTGAATTTAATCCCTAAACTGGGTAACAAGTAGGGTAACTTTTATGACATGTGGTGCCAGAGAGCTGTTAGCTCACGCTTTTGCTGTGCGTTTAATATTTGCGTTCATTATTTCACTATATTACGTCTGTTACACTCATAAACACGTGCACCACCCTGACAGGAGGAATGTTTAATTGCAGTGGAAAAATGATACTTGATTACGCCACATTAAATATGCTTTTCTCCTCTCCCAGCGCTTCACTGAATATCTGTTCATTAACTCTTACAGATATTTGAATATTAAAATTAGGCAGATCTCTAATCTTAACGTCGTCTGGTGAAGTTACTCTGACTTCTCCACATTTCCACTAAAGATTAAAGTATCGGCACACTCGAGTGTTAAAACAAACTCTTTGCTATCTTTTGCTGGAGCTCAATAATTCCTGGTGTTATTTGGAATTATATTCAGTAGTATTCAGAACTGGTTTTGTGTCATGGTGTTTGGTGGAGAAACACTATTACATGCACCCACACATGCCATGTTCTTCATGCTCTCTTCAGTTTTAGTCCATATGTACGTACGTACCTGTTCTTTTCCTGTACATCGTAGGTGCCTGAAGTGAATTAAACAGCACTTGGAAGTAAGCAATTAATCCCAGATGCCTAATCTGCTAATAACAGCAGAGAGAGACAGTAAAACAAGGAGCGGATAGAGCCAGTCATACTGGGCCTCCTCACAAATCACCCTTCTGCTCAGCACCCCAGGCCCACCACAGCTATAGCTGCTATTCACACAGCCTGGAGACCAAATTATCCCCCTGACTGATTGAGTTCCAAAGCATAAACCACCACTACCAGCGACAAAGAAAGATTTGCCTGCTTGGCTTTACGACTCTCTGTCTCACTTGCATTACTCCCACCCTGACATGAGCAGTGCCAGAAAGATAAGTGACTTAAGTGGACTACAAAGTGTTTTGACTGTATAGCCGTCTGCATATATGCTGCCAGCGCTGGTCATGCTCAGACTTCAGCCTTGTACGGTTGTGCTATGGACAGATTTCTTTGGTGTTTAGTAACACAAGTGGCTGTTAGAAGCCCAGAAGCATCTGCTGCTCTTCCTCTCCTCCGCTTCTGTTACGACAAGGTTCTGCGGCGAGCTGTAGAGAGCGTAATTGCACTTCTATAAATAATACCGTCTTACTGCCTTGATTTAGAGTATTAAATAATCACCGGACCAGCGTTTCATAATTCCTTTAGAGCTCCACAGCCGGTGGAAAACGATACTCATGCAAAAGGATTGGACAGAGCGGTAGTGAATGTTGTAACAGTTTGTTGAACATAGTATTGATTTTGCAGAAAGATGTTCACGTACATCACTATAGTTAGATTATAGATCTGGCACTTAACTCTCTGTGCTGCACTCTTTCCTCTCTTAACGCCTTAAAGAGTCACACTGGTTTCATGCATTTAACCAGATTGGAAAGCTTTTAAAAATAATGTGTTGCAGTAAAATGGCCATATAAGCAAGCCATCATATCTAAAAGGCTCATCTGCGTTTGTGGCCTTGCTGGGGTGTGCTCTCAGGAGATAAGCACTGAATGAAGACATGGCTATTCATGCAGAAATGCACTAGCGTCACTGTAGCTTGCTGAATATATTAAACGCAGCTCCTGAGACAGGATCGACAATACCCACTGGCAGCAAATCATTCTGGAACAAGATAGAGTTCGTGACAAAGTACTGAGGAGGTATATCTGGATTACACTTACGCTATTTGTCTTCACTGTATATATATATATACTGTATATACATACTGTATATATACTGTATATATATATATACAGACAGACATTCATATAGCTCAGCTTAGCACTTCTTTTTCTTTTCTTCTTCCTCTCCAACCTTCGTTAACTTGTCTCACTTGTCATCCTGCAGGCTTTCCTGCGGCGGCATACGGTCCGATGGCGGCAGCAGCGGTGGCAGCAGCACGTGGTTCAGGTAGGGGGGCCCGTGGAAGAGGCGGCTACGCAGTATATCCACACCACACAGGGCCAGGTAAACACTCTGGCCATATATCTGTGTGCTGGCCGCTCTCTCCATGCTGCTCTTAACTCTAGCCGCCTCTGTCCTCTCACACACACACATACACACGCACACACACGATTTATTTAGATACCACCACCAGGATTTTGGAGTTAAGAGAACAGATTTGCTTTATCATCTAACCTATATTAGGTGTGTTTAGTAGAGTTCAGCTTCTGGCGTCTGACCTGAGACCAGTTTTGCCTTAAGGCCCAGTCACATTAAGTGTTGCATCAGCATGATTTCTAAAGTGAAGTAACAGTTATTTAAACTGAATTTGCTGTGATTAGTGTTGCAGGGGGAATAATTTTCACATGACTTCACACCTGTTCTGTTTCAGTGCAGAATCAAATCTAAGGAACTTGCTATTTTTAGCAGTATGCAGGCATCAGTTTGATATCAGATGTTTCCTTGTGGTGATAAATTATTTAGTTAGCATAGTGAATAGAATTACCACCTCACCACTCCTTTGTCCCTGGTTGGATCCTGAGCTCAGCCTTCGATTCTCTCACATTGTCCTCCCACTGTCCAAAACCAATCCTGTATGTGGACTGGCTATATTTAATTGGTCTGAAGATGTGTGTAAGTGTGTGTCTTTGTCTCTCTGTGTGTGTGTGTGTGTGTGTGTGTGTGTGGTCCCATCTACATTGTGTCTTTAATGTTTATAGCCAATTCAGAGAGACAGAAACCATATAAGCTTTATGTCTTGCTTTAGCACGCCTAAACTGATTTAGAAAAGTAGATGTGCATTTATGAACCAGGCAAAAGCAATGTTTTACTCGTTCTCGTCCGTTTATAAAGGAGATGCACAGTTTACATTTCTAATGTGACTGTGGCGTTATGTTTTTTGTGCTGGTGAAGCTGGTCATAGGTCACAGATTAGACTTGAGCTCTGCTTTCTCAGTATTCTGTAATCTGCTATAGATGGAGTGTTTTCTTAACCCCACAGATTCCCATTAAACACAGTCTGTGTGACTGAGCATCTTTATTTCTCATGGTTTTTACTGAGTTCATCCACACTTAATCACTCCTGGCCATAACTGGCTTCCTCGATGTGTCTTTGATCCAGACTGACCAGAATTACTGAGGCTGCACATTTAGCACTTTCTTGGCTGTCCTCCTCCAACTACGGCTATCGATCCAGTGGCCAGATAGCTTAATCAATCAATTTGACTTTGTCTGTTTGATGCGGGGATGCTTAAATAAATAAACGGAGGGAAGGTGGGAGCTGCTAGTGCTCTCCTCACTGGCCTTTACTGCAGCGACTGGCCTTTACCACGGCAGGATGTGATGGCCTTGTCTAATTGGCTGTCAGAAAGTGGGGTCTGAGTGCCAGTTTGATGTGGCCCCGTTATTCAGACGGTTCCCGCACACACACACACACCCCGCACACACAGACACACACACACACACACACACACACACACACACACACACACACACACACACACACACATACACACACACACACACAGACACACACACACATTATTTCTGTTCTACACACACATACACACACTTTTATACACTTTTTCACACACACAAGAAGCACACACTCGAGTGCACTTCACCGACACCTGCTCTTGAGCAGCCAGCCATCCAGCTTGGTGTAATTCGTAGACAGGCGTAAAAGTGGCTATGCGCTGGGTCTGCCGGCGCTCAGTCGACAGAGCGTGAGCCAATCAGTCATGCCTCTCCACTCAATCAGACGTGTCTGATTCTGATTAGTGCCCTGCTAAAGCAACTAAGCCTACAAAAAAACCCTCACTTGCACTTTGCATCTCTTTTACTTTTAAGAGTGTGAAATGCAGCAGCCTTGTTCAGAGAATGCCGTAAGCATTAAATGAGACTCTCATGAGAAATCTCAGTTAATGCTAACTCTTTTTCACTCGGGAATGGACTTCAGATAAGCACAGCATCTCCATTAGAATGTAGCTTACAATCTGCCACCCTCTTATTGTGGTATGGCAGGGCAGAAGAAGTCAGGGTGGTACTGTAGTAGCAGGTATTAGGCAGGGTATGCTAGCAGACTGGCTCTCTCTGCTCCTGTCTGAAGCTGATGGGTAGAACACTCTCTCCATGGCTGCACTGTGACAGAAACCGGAAAGCCATTGAGACAGAGTGCTGACATTTAACGATGACCTTTTCACGGGACTTCATCATCTATTACCCAGCCGATCTTAGTGCCAGGATGAATTTATAAACTCCTGCTGTGCATACATTTACAGCTAGGTGCAAGGCGAGATGTATTTGTGTGGGCTGTTTGTTAAAAGCCAGTCACTCAGTACCAGAGCTAACTTAGCTTCGAGCACACAGTAGACGGCTCCAGCAGAGTCGGACGTGGTCAAGCGTTGGCTTAATAAAGCTGCTAAGCAGACTCATTAAGGAAAACTTTTAGATTCACTACATTTAGATCTGGTACCTCAAATACTAACAGCTAATGCAGTTACTAGTTCATTTTAAAATTTTACTTGGTGACGCTTGGCCAGGAGCACAATTACACCATTTGATAGCGCTGAATTTGAAAAAATTTCTAATAAGACAGTTTATAGAGAGTAGGCTAGCATCTATTTAAATGTAAAATATTTAATAAGATTATGAATATGTGTTCACGCTAGGCTTTTATTTATTTATTTTGATTATATTTTTATTCTCCCAGAGTTTCTGCCTAATTAAGTCATGACAAGATTCTCCCCATTAAACATGTCTCCCCTTTCGTACAAGAGCTACCAGGCAGGGAGGGTGAAGGCATTCACGTGAAGCCAGCTGAATTCATCTTCTCGAGCTGCTGCTCCTGCAGTGTTAAGGTGTGGAGTAAATCGCTATCCACCCACTTCCACATGCATACACCAGTGATTGGCTTGTGTCTGTGTGATTGATGAGAGTGTGCCACAAATCCCACATCTCCCACTCTGAAAGCCCAGCCACTACTTTCCTGAGCTCCCAGTCATGGACTACTGTGGCAGCATCACGATTCGAGTTTCTGATCTCCAAATGATTTGGCAAACACTTTTCTATCCTCTTTTTAAGGAGACAAAGTGGAGACTTTATCCATGATAAGGCTATTACAATCGAGTTCTGCCTTGTCTCTGATTCTTCCACTTAACAATTTAGCTATGTAGATTACAATCAATACTAAGAGCGAATTTATTTGTTAATGCAATTTTAGAAAGAGCCCTGCTTGCTTGGCTTTGGAGAAAATTAGCTTAGCTTAAAATTTACTTTTTTGGGGGTTTGCACTTGCTTTCTCAGCTATGACCTGATTGATTTAAAATGATTATTTAAAAACAACAACAACAACAACAATTTGTTATTCAGAATACTTAACCTTCTTTTACACTTGAAAGTGTTGGATGTTATACTGCCACCTCGTGGCCACTTTGCATTGGCCCACATGTAAAATATCAAGGTTGAACAAAAACACATAGCGATGGACTAGATTTAAAGAACGATTCTTTAGGTAACTCTTTCTGTACTGGTTTGTTGTGATTCCATGATTGAGGAGCTGGAAAATCATATCACGATCCATGAAGACATTTATATACAATACACAACATGTAGCAGCAAAACAGAGGGACATATGAATATCTGGTCAAACTGATTTTGTTGATGCTTGTATTTAATATCTAAAAACGTTACATGCAAACATTTAAGCCGTATTTATTTACTTTTAGGTTGTTCTTATTCCAAAAAACAACAACATTTTTTAAATATCATGATTAATATCACAGTCTAGGTGATATCTCACAAATGATGACATCATATATCACAATATTGATCTTATATCATATTGTCATATTGCCCAGCCAGAGCAAGGAAAAAAAAAAAACATCCAACCATTCTAAAGTGTCATAATCCATCTTAGACAACATCCCAGCTTTCTTTCCTGACAATGGTTGGTTCTCAGTAATAATAATAAATAAATTTAAAAGTACCAGAATGCTAGAGATTATTTTTCTCCTTTCTGTGATCTTCAAGAAATTTTTGATGATGCAACTTCCATCTGGAAAATTCCAGCATAGGAATGAATGTGTTCAGGTATCAAGGCTGACTGTGTCTACAGTGTACTTTCATAACCTATCAGGGACGACTCGTGGAAAACGGCTAATTCAAGCATGGGTTTGTCAAACAGATCCACACATTATAGCAAATATAATATTCTACTGATCACATTTCAGTATCTAGTGCATATTCATTTGAAATATGCTCACAGGGATATTTTGCCTATGTTTAAAATGTCTTGAATAAGTAATATCAGTGAAATACAAACAGCCCAGTCATGGAATCACTTATCTTATATACAGAGCTAATGCAGTCAGTCTTACAGCTAAACTGTCCTGTACAGAGAGGTCTCTTCTACACCAGAGCGTCTCTTGACACTCACATTAGAAAACATTCATTTGATTCATTCCTTCCTGCCGTCTGGCTGGTCAGCAGAAGATTGGTCATGCGCTGATGCTTGGGGATGCCACAAAGGGGAAATCAACTGCACAAATCTTTCAAAACTGACCAGAAAACTGCATGCAAACTTCATTTATAGGCTAAGATGTACAGTAGGAGCTGACATGTTACTGGTGTTTAATAGGCGTTGAGCTGCTGGTCATGTCTCTGCTGTTTTTCTCTTGCTTGGTTTGAGCCAGCTGAAAGCCAGAGTCTGGGAGTCTGAGACTGACTCCCTAGACACTCTGTCCTGCTCCTACGCCAGCGGAAGGTTTGTCTTTCCTCCCTTTCATCACACCTTCTCAAAAAGACACACTACCACTTTCTCTTTGTTCATTTGCTCATTAATCATTCGTTTTTCCTGATTTGATCATACTTATCATACAAATTCTTATACTTCTCTCTCCATCTTGTTTTCTAAGTCATATTGCTTTCTCACTTCGCGTCCACTTTCCAAATAAATGTATATTTCATTTATCTTGAGTTCATTTTCTTGTGTTCTCTCCAGTGTATTGCATTAGCCTTCCATTCTCTTATCCTTTATCTATATGGTTCACACCTCCTCTGCTTGTTTCTGACCTATCTGTGACACTGACTTGACTGCATGCTTTATTAGCAGTGGGCTTGTTAGAAGTAATGTAGCTGTAGGTCAAGTAGGTATTGTCTGAAACCTAGCGCTGGATAAGGTATCTGTGTTTTAAAATGCATTAGAAATCTGCACGGTAGAAATATTTATGCTTTCCTTTTGCATATGCAAACCTTGTCCTTTACCTACAGACTGATAGCATGACATTTTAGTAGAAGAAACATTCACCTTACAAGACTTTTATTTATTTTTTCTTTTTTGCTTGCTTTTTTTTTTTCTTTCCACTCCTTCTTATACAAGAGTGCAGCCATGTTTTAAAGCTGCGTCTTTTAGACTGTTACATTTTGAGCTAAGCTAGAAGAGGCATAGTGGAGCCCTGCAACCTTTCTGAGGGCCAGCGTGCTGGAAAAGATGAGTCACAATGCAGAGGTTTGCTCGACGCTGTAGATCTGGTGTAGATCCCATCTGTGTGGGTTGTGCTGTTACCCTGGCTGAGGACTGTAAAGAAACCGGCAACCCTGTCTCTCCCACACACACACACGTATACTCACTGCTGTGGATTACTGGAGCACAAAACTGCTCCTCGTCTACTAATTTATCTCTAACTTCAGACACTGTAACCCTGTTTTGGGTGTACAGTAAAAGATTAATATTCTGGAGAGATGTGGATAAACTCACAGTGTTTTCTTTATGCATGAAACTACACAAATGCACACACACACACACACACACACACACACACACACACACACACACACACACACGCAAAATAATATGAAATGAAATACCTAGCCCTGTTTTTGAGTATCCAAATATTTCAAATTAATTTTACACTTTCATTTGTGTAAAAACGTTGCTCTTTATGAGAAGAGCTAAATGTCCTCGCAATGTCACATTCATCACTTACTCCTGTCCTTATAAGGACTTGTGGTCCCCGTAAACAGGTAAATACATGTCCACACACTGGGGATTTCTCTCACTAGTCAGTTACATTCATTACTTGCCAGCATGAGGATTATAACTAGTCAGGGCAGGGGAATAAACAGTTTTGTAGACAGTTAAGCAAACAGATTAAATTTACTTTGATGGTGTGAAACTATTTCAGACTCGATGAAGACAAATCTACACAGCTCCACACGCTGTCAGAGACAATGCTGGGAAAAGTCATTAGTATGTTCCGCTGTTTTGTTGTAGTGTAATCTTATTACTTTTGTGTCACTTTAATGGTGTAGAGTGTAGAGTTGTAAGAAATAAAATCACAATCTCGGCTCTGCCTAGGAAATCAGGACCAATCCTCTTTTTGTGCCTGTACTGTAGTTTCTAATAACATTATATACTTTAAGTCATTTCAACCAGAAAGCCTGACCAGTAAGCAGCTACTAAACTGAACTGGTGCAGTACCAGTGGGTAAATCTATCTGTACATCTGCTCCAGTCCTGTGGCACACCTCTAGTTAAGGTGGTTTAAGTGGTTCTGATGGTTTTCAGCTAGTGCACTGATGATATGTTGATTTATCTTTGTACACATCTAGTCTGCTGATTTTATTTAGATTTAGTGATAGCGTTTACAGTGTAGTTTAAAACGTAAGCTGGAAATGTAGTGTGTGTGTACGGTTGTTAATAGTAAGCGGGTTTTTTTGTAGTCATAAAAGAAATAGCCTAACAGTAGTGATGTACTGTACTGAATCAGCTTTTGCTTTAAGTGTGGAAAAGAGAAGTGCTGTTTTACAAAGTGAAGGTAAATATTCATATCATATATACACAGACACGAGTGGCTTTTTCCCCAGTCCTGCTTGATTGTGTGTCAGACTCACTGCATTGTGTGTGTGTGAGAGAGAGAGAGAGAGAGAGAGAGAGAGAGAGAGAGAGAGAGAGAGAGAGAGAGAGAGGGGAAGGAAGCGAGAACATAGAGAGCTTGTGTCACTCTCCATTAGTTGCTATATATGGACAGACAGGCGGTGGTCCACAGCTGTGTGTGTGTGTGTGTGTGTGTGTGTGTGTGTGTGTGTGTGTGTGTGTGTGTGTGTGTGTGTGTGCGTGCGTGCGTGCATGTTTTAGTGCGTGTCCTGTTCACCGGCAGCAGGTGCAAACTAGGCCAGGCTGCATCTTCAGTGTCCAGCCGTCTGAGGTGGAAATATGAAACACGCCTCATTCTCATTTGTCACCTCTCCTGATGAAGACAGATGTGTGTTTTTGTCCATCTCGGAGTGAGCTGTCCACTTCCCTTCTCCATCTGCACACCAGAGTGTGCGAGTGTGTGCAAGGGACAAAGAGATCCATCACAGAGTGGAGGATAAATCACGAGGATTTGAGATATTTGCTTGATTAGATGTAATTTTCATAATTTAAATGTAATTTTCCGAGGCTATCCGAGCAAAAAATAGCAATGAGGCATTATCTATAGAGTATTTATGAGATGTCATCTGCTAAGAGGGAGCGCTGGTAATGATAATTAGTCACCTGTTGGCTAAAAGAGAGAAAAAAAGAAAGAAGGAAAAAAGAAATAACATCTGAGAATAGAGACTGATCGTCTCTGGAGGCAGCAAAGGCGGTTAGTAATTCTTTAAAGATGGCATAGGTGGAAATGAAAAAGCTAATTGCACATGTTCATAAATCCTGAGCTAATTTAGGAGAACATTTGACAAGTTCACTGACACTCTTCAAGAGGATTTGAGTGAAGTTTGAGTTTCATTTAAGTGAGGAAAGATGGGAGAGATTCAGTCACTTTGAGATAGCACTACATCTGTGAGAGGAACTGCTGCTTCGGTGCTTTTTAAAGAGTGCCGGTCTGTGTTTTTTTTTTTTTTTCTTTACCTCTTTTTTTTTTTTTTTTTTTTTTCTTGTGTGGATTCCCTCTCCAGCCTTTTGCGATGTATTTACCGTGTCTGACATTTCTGCCTACAGTAGTTGATTGTGTGCAATGCTATTTCTAAGGTTGGCTGTGGTCCTCCAGCTTTGCGGAAACCGTTTGAAAGTCACCGTGCGAAATGTCAGCTTTTTCTCCATCCTTTCATGAAAAGGTACTTTAAATGGCAGTATTTTGCTAGCCTCAGCAGGCTAATTGTGGTAATGTAGTGCTGACAGGTCAGGTGTGAGCTATTCGGAGTCCACTGAACCTGATCCAGCTGCAGAAAGCGCCAGAGCTTTGCCCCTGTCCTTCATTAACGCACTTCACATTATATTAAATTGCCATGCAAACACATTTTGGTGTTCTTCCGACTTTTTTGCCGGATTAACAGAAAGCAGTGCTGGAAGCACGTAGGACAAAGGAGGGATGAACGCTTAAGTACGTCGACTTATTTGGGTTCAGATTGTAAACTTGCTTCAGATTGCACCAAAATGTCCCGATTTGTGAAGTGCAGTCGAGTCTCGGTGGATTATCTTATTTTGGAATGCGATTTTAAGTCATTTACATTCCAAACAGCTTCACAAATTTTTTTTTTTTTTTTTTTTGTATTCTTGTAATCTACGTTCTTGGCGAATACCAAACAACTTCCTGTCCAGATATTTCTACAGGCACCCCTGTGGATCCGTTATGACAGGCCCACAAAGTCGGCATTTGTGAATTCAGCTATAGTGTATGTTGACAACAAACAGCAGTGCACATTATTGTTGAGAGGAAGCAATGCAGCCAGTGCCTGGGGCTCTGTGGCACCATCCAGAGAGCTGGTTTGATATGTAACCATAGTGCAGCACTCTAGAGAGCGAGGGATGCTGAATACTGAGAAGAGGAAATTAAAGTCTCCCACTGACTGCAAGGCCCCTGTTGGGACCCTGCAGTAATCTCTGAAACGGCTGCCTGGCTGTAAATGCTAAAGAGACCACTAAGTTGCATTAAAGCCAGTTATCCACAGAGTAACTCACATTACACATAAAGGAGTAGCACAGTCCTGTTCTTTGTTTCCTAACAGGCGATAAAAGCACATTTGTATATATCTGTTTTCTTATCAAGCATTATTGATAATAACACGCAGCAGGAGGGGGAGAAAGCAACTTAAAGGCTTTCATCTCTTTCATCTCAGCAAAAACACCCAGATGGGCTATCTAATGGCGCGATTGACAACCTTACAGAGTGCAGTCATTCTGAGCATCACTCTTTCTCCTCTCAATGCCAGCTGGGGTGTCCAGGCTCCGTACAGATGTTGCATAGCCAAAGGCACATCTGGATGATCTCCTCCCAGCTGCTCAGACACGACCCTGGAGTGCGTTTGTGGTTGGCGGCGGCGGCGGCGTCTGGAGGTGCAGATGATGAATAGATGAGGCTGTGTCGTCTGGCCACCGCAAGCGAGCGCCGTGCGTTTCCATGCTGCTATTCATCAAGTCAGCCGGAGTGAATTTATGCATCTATCACCTGTCAACGATGCACACGGTTCCCCGCACCAAAATGTGCCATTATGAAGTAATTAGATTTGGCTTTGAGCGAGAGCACGAGACCTGGGTTAGTGGAAAGAGAGCAACTCGCTTGGTTTTGTTGGTACGAGTAGGAAGAAAGCTTGTGAGAGGAAAAGGAATATGTTGGGCTTTGTCTTGCTGTTTTGAGGAAATAATTCATATGTAAATACGGAAGGGAGCTGATACGCACACACACGCTCACTTCCTCCCTCCATCCGTGCGTTATTCATGGGAACATAAAACACGCCGAGTGTCATTCTGTAACTGGCTGGCTGTAGCAGAACATCTGAACCAAGCCATTATTGAGGCAACTTTTGATGTCTAAAAATGACAATGTTTAATTCAGCTCCATTTTTCCCTCAGCTTCCCCGCTTCCACTTGGTCAAAGTGAATCATTTGCATGTGCTCAGAAATAGGGAATTAGCTGCCGAAGGTAATCAAGCAGCCCTATTCTGCCAGATGGCTTTCTCTGTAGTTAGTAAATGGGTGCTTTTAACTGCATTTTATTCCACATTTCTGCTTCAGATAGCGCTATCATTAGAAGTGATCTACCTGCACAATAAAAGTAATTTCTGTAGGCCTTTATTAGATAAGACCTTTCCTGTCACAGCAGTAAAATGAACGGCTTTCCGGGGCTAATTTGCTATGTCATTGCAAACAAAGAAACCAGGTGTATTTGTTGTATGCGTGTTAATTTTGTATTTCGTGTCCTGTCCCTCCTGCTATGCCGAAATTAGACTGAATATTTATGCAAATAGCAGCAGCACCGTGGCATTGTGTAGGAAAGTAGGCTGGGGAGCGTTAAACAAAGGCAGGGCCTCCGAAAGCCATCCTCTGCTGTGTTACGTACGCAACAAGCTGCACCGCAGGTTCCTGTAAAAGGTCTTCATTTGTTTGTTGTTAAAGATCTAATTAGGAAGATGAGAGGGAACAGGATGGGATGGCAGCTTGGTTAATTAAGAGGCGAGTCCAAAGCTCCCTTTGAACCTCAAGGACGCCCATCTATTAGAGCAGCCCATCAAAAATGGATTCAGCCTAAGTGCATTTTCAGGTCACTTTTTGCAAATGATTAAATATGTTATAGTGGTCCATGTCGTAGCTTAGCCTTTTTCTTCCGTGCATAACTGACTAGTCAGTGACATTAAAAATTAAAGGTGTACATTAGACCGCATGGAAATATTTATATTTATGGCATTTATTAAACATCCTTATTAGAGTGAGTTACATTTATCTCATTTATACTGCTGAGCCACTGAGGGTTTAGGGCCTTGCTCAGTGGACCAGGAGTGGCAGCTCGGTGGGATTCAAACTCACAACCTTCCAATCAGTGGTCCAACATCTTAGCCACTGAGCTACCACAAAATTTATATTGGCAGCACAGATGTATGATTATTAGCTTATTATTAGCTCCAATGGCAAACTGTAAATGTAAATATTATATGTAAATATTTTGCGACGTTTTCTTTACATCTTATAGACGTATCAGTTTAACGATGAAGCTCGGCTTCCTGTGATGTCTTGTGGTCTATATATAAAAGCAAAATAACTGGGAGCCAGCTTTTAAGAGGCATTAAGATTTCCTCTTTAGAGTACAGATATATAGATCGAATATAATATATACAGTACAAAGTTTATATAGTGTATTGTATAGTAAGAATAGATGTGGTGTTAATTATGTGTTAGTTTGTAATCACCCTGTTAGGCATGTAATCATTTTCTCGCCTACGTCTTCTTAATCTTTTCTTTCACGTGGGCTTTCTCTGAAAATGGGGAACATAGCAGGAGTCTGGATTAGTGTACTTAGTGGAAATAAAAGTGCTTGCTTGCGTGTCATTTCTGCTAGAGGTTAGAGTGCTGATGTCTGTATTGTAGAGTGAAAGAAACGTGCCAAGATCACCCGCAACTTCGATTGGCATCTCAAGTCCAAAAGATACCAAGATAATCTGCTTCCATAGGTCCATATTCTGGGAGGATCATTCAGATGATTAAAACGACCCTCATACGCTTCTGTATGTTTTTCTTATATAGAGCTCTTGGGAAAGGAGTTTGATCCTAAATGTACCTGTAGATTATTATTAAGCAAGGGACAATAAGAAATTACACTTTAGTTAAATACGATATACAAATAAAGCAAAATAAATAAACAGATAAAATGTTTTGTAAGGCTAGAAAATAACACATGATACGTTATATAATTTTTTTCATGTTGAACTACAAATGGACTAATTGTTTTGCACCATTAATGGCAGGAAGCGTAGACAGGAGAGAAAATACACAAAGTGACTGACCCAGATTCTTTTTTACATTTTTTTTATTTATTTATTTTATATAAGAGCATGTATGATACTTTCATTTAATTCACTGTTTATTTTCTGTTCATTTGAGTCGATTTTAATGGAGCAACTCGCACATTCCTTGCATGTGAAATCTTTCTTGGCAAATGAAAGGCTTTCTGACTCTGAGATCCACAGCAGTCATGGAATCATAATGCCTGCATGCATCGTGCTTTTGTTCGTGGTTTATTATTCTGAGATTTAGAATGAAATTATAATTATGTTTTGCATAATTTGTGCTCTTTTTTCCAAAAACAACATGTCTGTGGTATAATGGCGTAGCTGGCCAAACAGTCATCTGCTATGGTTACAGCTCGCTTTAAGCAGGCTTCTTAATTTTATTGTAAGAATTAATGTTCTGTATAAAATTTGGTCCTCAAGATAAGTATTGTCTCCGATTAAGCCGCCGTCTCCTCCGATCTCTTCCATGCACCCTTAACCCACCGCCGCTTAACTCGGGTGTAATTGTAAATCACTTTGGATAAAAAACATCTGCCAAACGAATAAATGTAAATCAGCAAAGGGCAAAATCAGGCATTGTTTAATTTGTGTGGATGATTTACTTGATTTACTGATTTTTTTTTTTTTTAATTTGAGAAAGTCTAAATGTCAGGCACATCTCATTCCTGAAGATACAGTTTATATATCACGTTAATGCCCTCTGAAGTGGACCCGTGCATGAACGTGTGTAAAGGTGCCCTTTAATTTAAGGCTTACTTGATTGAATCAGATAACCTCAGAGCTAACAATGTCGCCTTCAAAGCCAAGATGCTGTAATATATTAAAAAGCTTTTCTTATTAGCAGGACCGGCTCTAGCCTTTTGGGGCCAAAATCTGAATTGGAAATGAAAGGCAAGGTGCTGCTGAAAAAATGACGTACATTGGTAACCGTTTAGCAGAAGGCTAGTCCACACTCTGTGTCCTGATCGGGTGGAATAAATGCTGAAACCATCTTCGCTTGTCAGATATCATCCTCCATCACAGTCACAATCAGCCATAATTAACTTACTCTTGGTCAGCTGGTGTAAGAAACAAAAAACAAATCATTGTACTGTGTTTTTTTTTTTTTATTTCCATTTTTGTTTTTTCAGACACTTATTTTCATGACATGTGCTGTGTCCCAAACCTGAATCTACAATTGGTCTACATTATTAGAGTTGGCGTGGATTTATTTGGACATTTACTTGTGAACTATGGACTCGGTGTATACACATTCAATAGGATTTTTTTTCTCACTACAACTTTATTTGAAACTATTTAAACCTGACAGAATATTCTCATAGGCCGAAATGTACGGCCTGTTAGAGGCAGCGAGGCCCTGTGCAGGCATTTATGATGCTTATTAAGTAGACGTAGCTCTGCAGAATAGCGCATATTCAGGCAGTTAAAAGTTAAAACATGACACGAGAGAGAATCTTCAACTCCCACACTGGGGCCTTTTACATAACCTTCTATATGTGCTCTTAGATCCAGACATGCATGCTTATCTAATTTGAGCAATATGTTGCTGAAAGGTTCAGGGAGTAAACTTTTTGTCTTCTCAAGAAAGATCGGTGCAAGTGCAAGAACGTTTGAATACCCTTGCTGACATTTCTGTACTGGAGTAGCTTAAATATTGCACTTTAGCGTTAAGATTGAATTAGTAGCTGTAAAATGGCAAGTTAATAATGTGGATTCATGAGCACTGGCCAGCAGGACGCACATACATACACAACACACACTTATACATGCTGGGAGAACAGCTAGGGGGCATCTGTTTGAACTGATTCTGTTTTGTATCTCACAATACTCCACCTTTATGTCATGCAAAAGACAATGCAGCATTGACTCATAACATTACTATGCAATGTTGTATTTCCCAATGATGGGAAGAATTTCCCAATATTTCACCTTCCTCCTCCTCCTCCTCCTCCTCCCCTATACTCCTGTATCTCCCAGGCTTCCCCGATTACGGTTTCTATTCCACGACAAGTGACCAACGGGGGCCCCCCTTCTCCTTTGCGGACTATGGCTCCCTAGGCCCGCAGGCGGCTCAGCTGCTTCAAAGCGAGCATGCCACCTCGGCCTGCAACTCCCCCCTGCAGCACCTGCCCAGCCCGGATCAGTATAAGAGCCCAGGTGTGTACCACCTCTCCTTCATTCACTGATTGATTTGATTCATGTGGTTGATTCATCATTCAGTCATTCATTAAAATGGAAGGCAAAAAAAAAAGAAAAAAAAAAAGAAAAAAAAAAGAACTGCAAGGGACGTACAAAGAGGCGCCCGCTGCTTTGCCTGACATGAACTGCATGCTGAGTTGAGCTCGTTCACACATCCTTTTATCCTTTTCTGTTCTGTCCTTGGCAATGCATTTCTGCTGTGTATGTTGAGATATATGAGCTAATAGACTGATAGTGCTTTTTATTTAGTTTCTCAGCAGCATCATATCCTTACCGGATAAAATCGAGTTCATTAATAAATCCATACACATTTATAAGCAGTGCTCTGATACAGATATTACAGAGATTAAGTCTTTATTTATCTAAGAGCATATGATTTAATTTGATCAGAAGCATCATACAGTTAATGGCTGCCTGTTTTACAAGTGTGTACAAGACAATTACTATTTTTGTTTGACTTGTGCACAGGACTTTTTAACCAATTTGGTTCGTCTATTACCAAAAATATAAAAATAGGTCATTTTAAACCTCATAACCCTAACTGGGAAAAAAATCACTAATGCTAAATGAATGAACAAACTAGAGTCACAAAGCACTGGGTATTTTCCCATGTTCATCAACATGACCTTCATTGTCCTGGAAGCTTTTGTCCTGCATGAGAGTTTAAAATACGCCGAATCTCTTGTTGTCCTGATGCACATGTCTAGTCTGGTTCATTTTTTTGTTTAACTGTTCTTGTGTTGAGAAATGGGCAAAGACACACCAGAATATCTCTAATACAAACGAGTCTGAATGTAAATCTATCAAAATAACTTTACAAAATATTGCAACTGCAATCAATAATGTTGCATTTTCCATTTTGAATGAAAAAAACAAACATGTTCCTTAAGGGCCATGAGATCAGTATCCGATCCGAGATCGTCCAGCTCGGTTGCTCGTGTACATCATGATGACTGATGGTCACTACAGTCAATGTACGGGATTAAAATGAGTCAGTCAACACTCTGCTCTGTCTCTATTTCAGACCTGACAGGTGTTTGGAAGCTGCTCATGAACTGTTCATGGAATATACTGTAATAATACAGAACACAAAAGCATTCAGATTCTCTTATTAATCTGATCATCGATAACATCTTTGTATGTCGTATTTTAAGTGCATGTTTTAAATCCAACAGACATACGTCACAAATATGTTTTTTTAATTCCATACGGACAAAGGCAGAATGACGTAATGCATTCATATAAATGTATATCGTTTGAATGTTTCTAGACGAGTAGCTCAGAGGAGTCAGAACTGTAACGCTGCCCTTGTGTGACCCTCCTCATATGCATTATTATTGAGTTTCTAAGATAATGAGACAAAATCTAAATGTCTTCCTTCTCTTCATGTATATCGCTCAAAGGTAGTAACACTAAAATTAGGCTAATGTTACTGCAATGTACCATAACTGGATTGGTATAAGTGAGGAGAATGAGCTGTAGGGAGTGATGATATTCGTATAGTTTGATACTGTGATATGAGGAAAGCCATAAGCTGGTGGTTCATGCAGAGGTGAAGGAGTTGTTATGTCAGGAATGGGAGAGAGAGCGGGGTCATACCGCTGTGAACAACTGTCATTTCATGGTCTTAATCTACCTTAGATTAAAGGTTATGCGGAGGAACTGTTGACACAAATAAAGCTCTAAATCCTTTGGACATGGAAATGATGTTCAGATCTCTCTGCTCTGCAGAATGGAGCCGATTACAGGCCACGGAGTTTAGTGTTTATACACTGAGTCACTTATTGCCTTTAGGAGTGGAAACAGCACCAGTGACCATGAGAGAGGATGTGGAATTCGGGGCAAAAAGCTTGTTGTTTAGATTTCTTTATAGAAGCGTTGACATTTCTTTAAGACAGAAGATGACACGTGATTTTTTTTTTTTTTTTCATGTTGTAGAGCATTTTTTGCTTTTGCGTTTTCTCTCTCTGTTTCGTCCCATAATGACAAAGTAATAAATATTGACACTGTAAGAGACACTATGTAAATTCTCTATCTAGAAATATCTGTTGGTAAAGATATATAAAGTGGTATGTTCCTTTACTGTGGGATATTTTCTTGCTTTTAGTTCAGTTATAAAGACACTCCAGGAAGTTCTCGCCCTTTTCATCTCCTGCTGGAAAAGAACAGAATAAAACTGAAGACTCGGCTGAGTTTTAAACAGAGCAATACAATATAAATCAGATTAAAAGCCTGTATCTGAGAAGCAACACGTGTTTTTTAAATGTTATTGAGCTCCTAGTACAGCTGCAGTCTATATACATGTTATGGTCATGTGATCAACTAATGATAACATATTCGTGTCCTACAACAAATACAAACTTTATATTATGCAAGCGGTGTTAGCAGTGTGCAAGGAATTTCTAATGTGATGACCACATGTACATCAGGAACACATTCATATCTGGATGATCTACGTCTAGGAGATCACTCATCCCGTACAAATCTACTAGAATTTCTACAGCGGTTCTACGGCAACGTGACGTAACACGCATATGTTTGGATGGAAATCTGTACCAGAGTAAGAACGATTAGGGGATTATGTTGTAAGAGACTTCTGTACAAAAGATTTTGTCATGACTATTTCCGTCTTTTTAAGATGGTTGATTAACTCGATGATATTTGTAATCATACCGTCATGTTAAATGGAACGTTTGAGCCATTTTGTGTATAAGCACTCAGCACTCGCATTTATAAGAGAAACTTTGAACAGTTTTACACACAGAGTAGTGTATCCCCCCCCCCCCCCCCGACTTCTCTCCACCACTTTTACTGTGGTTGCCATGCTTCTGACACTTTCCAACATTTACTCCACTGCTTAAAGAGGTTGGCGCAATCTGTTCGTCTTATTGGCAGAATCTCTTTTTTTTTTTTTGTGCAGCAGATGTCACATTCAAGTGTCAAAAGCGGCCTCGTCTTTCCACACTACCTACTGATACGCAGCCTGCCTGAGATATCCATCTTCTGTTGGCTGGGCTCAGATCTACAAATAAATATATGCCTCTCTCCCTTTTCCTCTTCCATGGAAGTCTCTGTTTTGCTCAGCTGACATTTTAAGAGTGAGAGCTGCGACTGACAAACTGTTCTCCGCTCAGCGTTCTCCTGTCTACCTGTACCCATCTGTGTGAAAAACAGATGAAGCTAAAGAGCAGCCTTGATGCTACGACGCCACCTATCAGACATATCTGCTCTTGCACATAGTCCCTCGGGGCCTCTCTTCGATATTTTATTCGAGTACATATCCTTTACCCTCATGAGTTGTAGAGTCTGCTATATTAATAGTCTCTCCTTTCAGTGGACGGTGAAGTGAAGGCTTCCGGCTGTGGAGAAACTTGATTTAATATTCGCTTATTAATGGAAGTGTCATCAGGGCTGAGCGCGAGAGAAAAATGAGCACTGCACCGTATGGGGCCGCAAAAGTTTTCGAGAACCTCTATTTAATTCAATGGGTGTGTTTGTTTACACTTATTTAATTTGTCATTTTGTGGCACTATGGAGGGATCATCTCGCAGATACATCAAGTGTTCTTTTACCTCTCTTAAATCTCTACGCCTTAGGGCAGGCTTGGGCTAATTGGTGTATGCTGGTAGCCCTGGCTGCGTAACATAAATGTACATTTAAAAATTGTCCAGTGAAGAAAAAAAAAACATTCAATCACCTACTTTATCCAGGCTCTCAGTAGATCTGGTCTTACAATGGGAACAAAAGGTGTGAGTCTAAGAGACATCATGGATGGGACGCCAGTTTATCACATTATCACACGGCTACACACACACACACACAAACACTCATTTGCTTGTGGGAGGAAACCAGAGAATCTGGAGGAATTCTAAAAGGCCATCGATGGAACATGTGAAACTCCCTACAGTCTGTAACGTGAGCTCAGGATTTAACTTCTCCATCATCGTTCTGCACTGAAAATAATTATAGGCAATATTTTGGTCCTTCTGCATTGTTTATTGCTAATTCATTGAAATATAATGATAGTATATCCTGATACATATCCTGATAGTTCAGTAAGTTAAAGAGGTCATGATCAGAGAGAATGTAGCCAACCTCAATCATTACTGTGTCATGTCATGTTCATAACTACTTATAAACATGATCGAAATTAGATTGATTTAATAAGCGCAGGAAATATAAAGATAGAGTCAGCCTCATTAAAGAAGCAGAGAAAATTAGGGTACTATATGGTCAGAAACCTTCCGTCAAATCTTTGTGTGCATTTTGAACATGCCTTTTCAAAAATGACTCCCCCTTTACTGTTAATATATCCTTTATTCTCCCGGGAAGACTTTCCACTCAATTTCAGACTGTGGCTGTGGGGATTTACAGTGAGATTCATCCGGAAGTGCATTGATGAGTGTTGAGGTTACAATGTAAGCTTGGAACGCGTCCTAGCACTTATGACACTTTATACACGTGGGTACAGTCTTCTTTAAAGGTAGTTGTCAGGAAGTGTCTCTGAAGGTTTCCTGTAACACTATGAATACTCGTATCAATCTCATATGCTAACAAGTCCTTCCAGTTCTTGTAATGTGCTCTATACTCCCGGAGAAGCACTGCTTTACTCACCAGAGCTAGCAGTTTTGCTAAAACGGACATCTTCCCGAAGCATTCGGCCGGCACGTTGCCTTCTCAGCCGCTGCTGTATGTAGCATATATACTCGAGTAAGAAAAGATCTGTAGCATCTCTGTGGAAATGAGACTCAATGATTCAGTCTTTAACACGCTTTACTCAAGACACTCTCTACAATTTCCTGCCTGCCAGCCGGCCGCGAGGCCCAAAAGCCCCCTGACGCTAACAGCTAGATAATCACCATCATATATTTAAAGAAGGAGGAAAAGGGGAAGGAGAGCACTCTCCCTGTGACAGGTGTTGATTAGATAGGGGTGTTGTGGCACAATCCTCCATGCAATTTCTTTGAAGGACTCAAGAATTGGCAGTCAAATTTGACTACTCTGAGCGCAGAGAGCGCACTTGATACAACTAGGGAAGAACGGAGAGTTCTGTGTGTGTGTGTGTGAGAGAGAGAGAGAGAGAGAGAGAGAGAGAGAGGTTATGATAATGAAAGAGACCTACACGGCAGCATCTCACTCTCACTGGTACTCTTTAACATTACAGAAACCTCTAAAGGAAAATCTTCTGCCTTCACACAAAGCGCCTCCATTTGCCAGGAAACACCTCGTGCTGCATACTCAACACAGAACATAGCTCCTTTTGTAGCATGCATGCCATGTGAATGCTGAACCGATGTGTCCAACATGAGCAAGCGTTTCCTTTTGCATGAGTGACAGAAAATGTACCATGAATAATAGAAAAGCTTGTCGAAATTTGAAGTCAGTCTCGACTCTAAGGGGTCTCTGTGTAGATCTATGCACAGATCACAGCTAAGACATTACAAAGGAACTGTCTTGTGTGTAGCAGTCTGTTGCATAGATCTCATACACACCCTTTCAATTCATTTTTAGTGCTTTGGGTGTTTTGTCTTGTAGATTTTGCATGCAATGATTGTTTTTAGTTTCTGTGGCTCTTGCACACAATTATCCCCCACCCAGACTCGCTCCTTACCCCAGTGTTGGCACACTTGCTTTTTTGGCAGGCACCAACCCTCCGCGGCCTGGAACTTTCCCAGGTGCGAGCAGTCCAGGGCCTGTGGCTGACCTGTATGGCCCCACCAGCCAGGACTCCGGCGTGGGCAACTACATAAGTGCTGCTAGCCCTCAACCAGGCTCTGGCTTCGGCCATAGTATTGCTGTGAGTACTTCTCTTCTCTTCTCTTCTCTTCTCTTCTCTTCTCTTCTCTTCTCTTCTCTTCTCTTCTCTTCTCTTCCCTTCTCTGCTCTTCTCTTCTCTTCCCTGCTCTGCTCTTCTCTTATCTGCTCTTCTCTTCTCTTCCCTGCTCTGCTCTTCTCTTCTCTTATCTGCTCATCTCTTCCCTTCTATTCTCTTCTCTTCTCTGCTCATCTCTTCTTCCCTCTTCCCTGCTCATCTTCCTGTCCTTTATTTCACACACATGTTCCACTTTCTGCTCATTTCAACACGCCTCTTTCACCTTCACCCGCTGCACCATAGCTGCCGTAGCTGTGCTGCTTTTAGTTTCTGACAAAAAAGCACACTAGTCTGTCATTAGTGAACTAGTCTCTCATTAGAAAACTGCTTTGTGGAGGTAAAAAAAAAATGTAAAAGATGTAAAAAGCTTTATTGGTTTTAAAATCAGACTAGACACCTTTGCTATAAATTTGACTTTAATAACCAATAGTCTAGTGCAAGACAAATAGCTGAAACATGAATATATTTTACTCAGGCTAATTATCAAAAAAAAGTGTCTTTTGTCCAAAGTTTGCCTCCAAAATGTGGAATCATGCTCTCATTAGTGCCAAGCAGGTGCTCTGGCTCTGAAGCTTTGCTGTGTGGTTATTGCATTGCCAACATTCCTCATTCCCTTCATTGCTTTGCTCTTTCTGTCAGCTTCCCCTGAACAAACTGTGAACTTTGTACCGTCTGTCATCGGCAGTGCGGCATGTCACCGAGCCTTTTGTCCATGCGCCAGACAGAAGGACTGAAATCTTACAATTAGTTCTCTCATTTATAAAACACTGGCAGTGTGGCATCTCTTTTTACCTCTTCCCTGATTCAGCCAGGCTGCAAGCATTTCATATCCTGCCTTTAAAAGTTCTCCTTCACAAAGTGCATATGTAAATCAATAAGGCAATAATAAACCCTTGTGAGGAAACCTGTCTTGAGAATGTTGTCTTGCCCTTTGAAGCCGTTCTCTTCTCCCTCCGCCCTTTTGTTTTGAAGCACTTGCAGAGTGGAGTGATAAGGGCTCGGGGAGTTATGGGGACAGGGAGGGAGGAGAGGTCAGCACACCGGGGGGGACTGCAGGGGGGAGACCGGGCTGAATCACATGCTGCTCGGGGAATTACCGGCTCCGTCCGTTTTCCAGCCGCAGCCCAGCAATCAACATCAAGGTCTGCTGGGGAAATGAATAAGGCCTTTTGTGTCTGAGGATACTGCCTCTTACACACCACGCTATCAGTGCGCTATGAATCTCACATTGGTGTAGAAATCCAAGTGAGAATTTCTTCGCTCTTTCTTTTCCCTGAAAAATAGACAGGCCATTCATCAACTCCAGCCTGAATGTTGAGATTAACAAAGTCACCTTGCGCTTGACTTTCAGATGAATTCTTTTAACCTAAATAGAGTTGAATGTAGGTTGACCTGAAACTTTCACAGAATTTCAGCTTTGATTGACAGCACTAGAGGCGGAGAACTTTACTTATTCTCAATAGACATAGGGTCTGTGTGTGTGCATTACCTAAACACTCCTCACAGATATTCAAACTAGTTCATTCAATCATTCATTCATTTATTTATTTCTCTTGCAAGAATACACCCTGGATTCATACAACTAGGGCACTTTAACATGGCCAGTTCACCTTCCTGTTCCTAGTTTGTGTTAAAACACACTGCAAAGAAACTGAAGCCCCACTGCTCCTGCGTGCTGCTTACTCATATTACTTTAAGCCAAAATGATAAGTCATGGCAATAATGTCACCCTGAAAAGGTTCACAGTTTGGTCACTGAGATAGAAAGGCATATTTGATTTTGAGGAAACATTTTCTTTCTTTCTTTTTTTTCAGTTTTTGTGCATGAGGTTATTAATGTTAATGTTAACGTTCTTACTGTTAGCATGAATATAAAAAAAATGATGTTACATGGCATTAGAGAAAAATTGTAAAATTCATAGTAGAAGTGATATTATAATGATATAATGATATTATGAATAAACTGTTCATTCATGCTAGCAATACAGTCATTGAAATGGAAATGCGGGCTACTGACGAGTGATAGCTGTATGAGCTGTTTTACTGGACTGCATACTGACACCATTACTAACTGTACACTTTTAGGGTCCTTTGATTGCGACAGCTTTTACAAACGGATACCATTGAAACCTAACAGGTGGTCGGTTGCCATCTCAATTGAGGTAGTTTTTTTTGGTTTTTTTAATTGAAATAGATCCTGTCATTTTACCCGTTTATTATTCTGTTGTAGTCCCTCCCTACTCTTCTTGCACTTTTATTTATTTATTTATTTATTTATTTATTTATTTATTTATGCTTCTCCCTTCTGTCTGTATTGTGGTATACTGTATATACAGTAGATGTCTCTCTTTATCACTAATATGGCAGGAGGCTTTTACATGGTTTCACAGGTATAAAATGTGTTACGTAAAAGAAGAAACCTTTTGAAAGCTTTCAGCATTAGTGTTTTAGCATTTTAACCACTTTCCTTTATTCTCTGCTTGTCTGTATGGAGCACGCATGAGTTGCTGTGTGAGTTGCTTTGTCTACTCGAGCTGCGCTGTTGCTTTCTGTTCGAGCCGGAGTCGCAGCGTACAGGCCGAGCTCTGTTCATGCCGTCTCTTATGTAGCAGACCGCACGCCTTTGATTTGGAGGCTGTGTGAAGTGCTGGATGTGGATAATATGCACAGGTGTAGAGCTTTTGATCAGCGCGCACCTGGAGATGCTGGACCCTTAAAGCCAGAGCATGACTCTCATTTAAAGGGAAGCAGGAGAACTATGATGTAATGACGTCTGCTTTTCAGCACAGAAAGCAAAGGAACACTTTCTACGAAGCTCATGTTCAGATATGAATCGAACCGTGCATAGAATTCTCTGTAAGTTGGAAATGAATAGCTCTAAAATACCAGTAATGTGCTATCAAAAACTTTATTAATAATGCACAACCCTTATAACTAATAATTATATCAAGCTTGTAAATACATGTCATGTTAATCATTTAATTATTGAATAATTATTATGAACATATAAAATATCATCATAGAGTAAAGTGACGAATTTTATCTTATTTGCCTTCATTTTATCTTATTTCTGGTCTAATGAAGGTACACGCTGTGTGTGCTACGTACATGTGACCTTGATGTTTATGCTTGTGTTTTTATAATTGTTAATAATTAGCACAGTTACTTTAGTCACATCAACATGATCAGTTGTAATGGTTGTGCAAAGCTCCATATGGCATTAGAATAAGGAACACTGTGACACTATATGGTTTACAATAATAATGATCTCTTAATCAAGGAATTGTTTATAGCACAATATTATAACACTACAAGGAAACTTTAGCAGCTTACGAAGAGTTATGCACGATTGTAATGAATATTGTAGCTCACAGGAAGTGTTCCGACTAACTTTTCCTCACTGACTGCCTAAGATCACTTAAAGGCTAATCATTTGGGTGCACTGACATTTTTCTGCTATAGATAATCACTAGAATGTGTGTGTGTGTGTGTGTGTGTGTGTGTGTGTGTGTGTGTGTGTGTGTGTGTGTGTGTGTGTGTGTGTGTGTGTGTATGTGTTTTCTCCTCTGACACAATCTCATCATAATCAGTAGCAGATTTTCTTACGTTATAGAAAACCCTTTCTATGAAGGCCATAAATACACACAAATAGAGTCACAAACACAAACATGCTATAAATAAATCTCTTCATAATGTGTGTTATGTTTATAGAACGTTTATTATAAGGCAGTTACATATTATACACACTGGCATAATTACTTATGCAAATGTGCTAGACGTTATAGCTGTGTTTGTATTGTGTTATGAATAATAACAGACTGAATTGTAGGTATGTGGTGTTTCTAACAGCTATAACATCTCACAGCTGTCTGCAGCATCTTCTAATGGAAACTCTGCCACAAATCTTCATTATATAGCACATTTCACTCCAGTGCTCTACACTCAGACTATACTATTGGAATAAGAACAACAAACAATTCTAGCTGTTTTATAACTATATGAAGTTAATGAGAGGAAGAGAGTTTGACTTAGATCACAGAGACTTGTTAGTCACCGTCATGGCTCTGGATTAAACAGTGTCACAGAGCAAGCAACAGAGCTCGTGCAGCTTGTGTACACTAGCCGCGTGTCGCATGCAGATGGCCGCTGTTTTGTTTCTGCATGGCGAAAACACTAATGCATGTGTGTGATTGTAAATGAGCTCAATATGTTCTGTATCTGAGAATCTCCATTAGAGATGTTCACGATCGCTTCAAAAAAAATAAAAAATCAGTGATCACGAGTCAGTGCAAACTTCGAAATGACCTCTAAAATGACACGGTTTTTATATTGATACCAATATAGTATATTTTATCAGTGCCGTGTACTCCAAGACGCAGCAAACTCAGAATGTTAATAAGATAAAAATGACCCCGGATCATAAAAACGAACAAGCTGTATAAGTAAATAGTGTACTGTTAACACTTATTTATATAGTTATTTCACGAGTGACTGAGTTTTTTTTTTCTCAGACACCGAGCCCAGGACTCAAATTTGATCTGTAAAATAATGGATCCCCCCCTGAATGCTCAGATGCAGCACATTTGACACATAAAATCTCACCCGAACTGTGTAAATGGGCTGTTTATGAGGCTTGTGAATCTTCTGTTTGCTCCAGCAGAGTTTATCGGGAGGTCAGGGGAAGACAGGCCACAGTTTCTAACTGGTTTTGTGTACAGGTAACGGCCATACAACTCCAAGCACTACAGCGTGGGACAGACACGGACGAGCTGAGATGGCAGGATCTGAAGAACAAAAGAAATGTCTAAAACATCTCCAAAAAAAAAAAACAACAACATTAATCTGCTGTACTATAATGAAAACCTGGCTTTTTGGATTTTTTTTCTCTCCTAACGTATCCCCATATTCTAGGATGATGTTGTCGTTTTGTCCTTTTTCACTTCTTTTCCCCTTTTTATTGACGTCGTTTCTTTAACATCTTTTATCATATAGTCTGAATCAGCCTCTGAGGTTGACTAGTTTTGAAATATTTTCATTATATACTACGTTCTCTGATGAGAAGAACTATGTAAATGTGCATCTTCTCTCTTTTTTAGTGTAATAACATCACTCTAGTCGTCTCTTCACTCATGGCTCTTTGTAATAATAGCCAGTGTTTCATGGTTTCAGATTTCATTTCATTCAAGCAAGAACACTGAAGGACTTGCTGCCAAACTCATGATTTTCTCAACCTTTAAAAAGAGCAACAAGAGGGTAACTAACAAATCTAAGTAGCTCTGTTCTTTGTTTCATGTGACGTCTTGTTATCATTATTATCTATTTTGGGCAATAAGAGGACTACAATATTTTCACAGTCCTTTTTTATAAATGTCTTTTTGTTGTTGTCGTCGATAAAAGAAAAAAAACGATACATTTCCTTTTAATACTTTGTGAAATGAGATTTAAAAGAAAAAAAAATTATGATGAAATCTGTATAATATTACTCATTACTACATCGAACCATCTCAGAGAGAACCATATTTTTGTGATGGTGTTCTAGAGGTCGTACTGTGCTCAATCTGAATTATGTTTCAAAAAAAAAGGAAAAAAAGAAAAAAGATCTTTCAGGCTTGGTGCGGTAACCGAAATCTATTTGTAGCACAAAAGCCGTGAGAACCCGACTGCAGACACAAGCCCAATAAAACACTGTTAGCTCGCTCTGTAAATACTGTTGGCTTTCTAACTGTGCAGGTAGCAAAACCAGCATATTGACTAGATTGTGAGATCAGATGTGCACAGCTTTCACAGAGAAAATACTTCACAGCATACACACAAATCAGCATCGTACAAACAAAATCCAACTGAAATCCAAAGCACATGTTTGTTTCATGTTTTTTAAGTACCAGTGATGAAATTAGAGATTTTCTAAGACTGTGGTTTTTTCCTCCTCCTCTTCTTCTTCTTCTTCTTCTTCCTTCTCACTTTTTTTTAGTGTTTTAATGTATTTTTTCCCGTAGTCCTAAAACATAGTACACAGTACGCCTGATTTCGGAAACAAAAAAGGCAATATTTCAAGATTTGTAGTCATTTCTGACTTACCGTGATCAATTAGGAACTGTTTTTTGCACCATTACCTCAGTCCTGTGGGATGTACTTTAGAGGACGTAACAAATTAATTTATTTTATCGTAAGACAAAGTAAAAAAAAAAGATTGTCTTGAAATGAAAAAAAGAAACATTGCACTGTGAGAAAGAATTTATTATTTTCTATTTGCACATGTTTAAGGATGTTCTTTTCCGTGGGTCATATGAAGGGTTGCTATGGAAACGTTGTCCCTGTGTGGTCGCGATCTTTACGGCTGTGTTTTTTTGTGGATTAATCTTTTTTTTTCCCAGGCATTTTATTTCTGTGCTTCTGATCTGCCAACGTTACAGCTGAGTTATTGGTAGCAATAGTCAAAATCCTCCGATACACTGAAACTGAATGAAATCAGTAGCTGCTACACATATATAACGTACATGTCAGATCTGACGAGATGGAAATGATGCTAAAATATATGCTGAGTGAAATAAGAGTGATATTTAAGAGTGTAAACCGACTGATATATACTGTATGCTGTTGTTCATCCTTGCTGCAAATGTTTTTATTTACATTTTTTTTCCTCCCTTTTTTCCCACAATTTGACTGAACTAGCACACGATTCGAAATGCTGAATCCGTTTCCTTTTTTCGACATCACGGGAAAAATAGGAATAAGTAAGAGCAACGCAGAAAGACGGCTTCCTGCTTACTGTTCAAACTGTTTCAAAAGACAAAACTACTCAAAACAGCGTGATCCCCATCACAGTTTGAAAACCAACAGGGGATTTTTTATTGCTATTTTTGTGGAAGTGAATGACTATGTTAAATATGTTGCTGACTATATTACGGTTACTATGTACTGTATTTTCTCATTCGATGATCTCTCCATTCCCTGTCGCTTCATCCAGTAATCTTCTGTTGATCATTGTATTTCAGTAATGTGTTTAAAAAAAAAAAAAAAAAAAAGTGGAAAACAAAAAAAGAAATTAACTTGTAAAAGAGTGCTGTCTTTTGATGCCAGTGTAGTGGTCTGTACATTTCTCTGTTGATCTGTTTCACTCCTCTCTCCCCGCTTCTTGCCTCCCGCTTTCGTCTTCTTGCTCTTTCGCTATATCTGTCTCACTCTCTCTTAGTGAATAGTCGTAGATGTTATGTAATCAACGTTACAGTAGAGCTGTAGTGGTAGATTAGTAGATTTAGGACCAGTAAGGATAGAACTTTCTCTTTGATAATCATTTAAACAAACAAACAAAAAAAATATGCTGAACATTGTTTTCATGCCGTGTTTCACCTTTACTTTGTCTTTTTTTTTTCTTTTTTTTTTGTGTTCATTGGGTTTTGTTTTTTTTGTTTGTTTTTTGTTTTTTCTGATTCTCACATGGTTTCAACAAACCAAAGCTCTCATGATGAAATCCAGAAAATTAAGAGAATTGGTGTAAGACAGAGTTGTAAACAAGGCATTAATTGGATCCCCACCCTTGAATGTTTGAAAAGGGGTGCGCCATACTACCTTAAATGCTAACGCTTGATATGCAAAACCGTTTTTTCTTTTCTTTCTTTTTTCAAGAGGGACGCAATTTATAATTATGGAAAGGATTTTATTACGTGAATGGAAAAAAAAAAGTCATATTTTTTTAGTACGTTCTACCTGAGTAATGATGATCTAGCCTGATAATTATAGATACGGATAAAACTGTAATAGGTTTTGATATTTATACTCTTTAAAATGTCCACTACTATTTTTAAATACTTTTTTGTGTCTATGTGTCTGCATAGATTCAGATTCAGATATGTTTTCGGTTTCGGTCGTCTTAAAGGTTGTTTTTTTTAACGCTGTTACAGTACATTTAGTGCCAGTTCTTCATGTTAATCAAAGCTAAACATTAATCACAGCAACAACAAACAAACAACGAATTATTAGCATGTGAAGTGCTCATATACTGTAGCTTATGAAACAAAACAATTAAGACTAGCAGCTGTTAGTGTTAATAACTAAACCGCTTTATTAAGACAGATTGTCGTTTGATTGTTTCTTGTTAACAGTCCTAGAAGATTTCTGTGTAACTTACTGAGATATTTTTTCTGAATGAAATCTATTCTCAGGGATTATGAATGTATGCTAATTCTAATCGAAGTCCTCTACATGTGAGATTTAGCTGGTAATTACTGTGTGGATTCTGTGAGTCTGATAGTGAGTGCTCTCAGATTTCATTTCAACACAAACACTGAGCCGGTTTTACTACACACTCCAGTACTGCTGTCCTGCCAGAGAGTTTCTTCAGGGGCTCTTTGGATAGTTAGAGGCTGTAGATAACTAAAGAATCCTGTCTGACAGGGAAACACTGCTGTAGAGGATTTAGAACCTTTTAATGTTTCCTGGGAAACAAAAAACCTGATTATGGCTCTAGATTTGACCTTTTAAACACACAGCATTAAGGACATCAAGCATATTAGTTTGTGTTGCTGTGTGAAGTTGCTGCAAATTATAACCTCGTTACAAACATTTATAACTTGTCATTGGCATTATGTTATAAAATCAGGCTTTCTCACTGCGATTAGCCTTTGACGCTTTTTACAATTCACATTAATGAGATAAAACATTCACAGAAAATTCTATATTTTATAAACACTAAGATTATGAGTTTGACATACTTATAATTATATGATCTGGCTCTTGATTAAAATGAAAGCTGGCCATTGTTTCTGATAGCCTTCTATAATGTCTCTCATTCCGTTGCTTTCTTTCTTCTTTTCTAATTTGATCTTGTAGCTTGGACTTTAAGGTAGCATGGCTCTGTTGCCATTATTTTATTTTTCCATCGACAGCCGTTTACAGCAGATGAATGTTACACATCTTGCTAGACTAGTTAAATCATTGGATAATTGTTGGTTTTGGAAAAAAAAAGGAAAAGGAAAAAAAAAATAAATGACCTGGAAGGTGTTGGGTGATATTCGAAATGAACTACCGTATCCATTCAAAACTTGAATTTTGAGGCAAGTGCTAGGCAATGGCCAAAACGATCATCCCATTAATGAAGGAACAAACTACTCTGTCTGCACACACACACACACACACACACACGCACAGAAACACAGCACATGCACACATAAACACACTATCTCTCTGTAATGACATACTGTAATGACATATGTATATACTTGTATACAGATACAGGATATATATGTATAGTGTATATATCTCTTTGTTAAAGCTGTTTGTTGAAGCTGCCTCATAATGCTTATTAATCATTTGTAGTGACCCAGAAAACATTTGGGTCAGTAGTCTACACTGAAATCATGTTTGAAATCACGTGTTGTGGGAAAGCTGCATTGTGCACTACTGGGACAGTTAGAAAGCCGGGAAACGTGTTAGTTTAGCTGTCCACGTGTCCCTTTAACTTTAACGCTATAGGGATACGGTACAGTTGACAAGGCAGGGGTCACAGGGGAACGGTCTTTATTTCTGACGCTTCCCTCGGGAACTCAGTCTCCTGTTTTCCTACCCAGCTTTCGCCTCTCTGATTGCCTTGTCCATTCCTAACACTTGCCCATTTTTAACGGACTTTTTACCGCATGAACTGACTGAACGGACTGACGTCTGAAAGCATCTTTCAGGTCTTCTTCTATGGCTTGCTTAAGCCCTGTTGTAAAATAAACTAAAGTGGATGGGGGTCTCTCACATCTCAGATGTGGAAAGTATAATTTTATATTTGTATTTTCAAATAATTATGATAATAAAAAATGTTTGTGAAAGGTTTCCATCCTCTACTGTGGTCCAGAAATCAATGTGTTTGTCTGGAGAAGATTAAAAAAATAATAATAAAGTAAACTGTTTTGAAACATTTCATGGTTTTTTGATTTTGAATTAACATTTTTTTCAAGCAAATGATGTGTGATTTAAAATATGAATATATCTGCAAAAGAATGTATATCAGATATGCACAACAATTAAAATGCACAAAAATGAACACAGAGCTCAGAGGGTTGTGTAAGTTTGTTTTATTCCCAGTGAATTTGTTTTATATATCACAGTTCAGTTCAGAGGTCAGGAAGTCATCTCAGGATGATCACTCCATCTCTTATAGGGCTCTCTGGAGGTTCTTCTCTCACTTAACAGGCTGCATCATTGTTTTTCTGGCTCCAGCACTTATATTTCTGACTATAAAACAAGAAGATAGCTACAGTATCCTGTCACCTTTACTTAAAGAACACTTTAAACCCCTCTAAACCTGTCATTTGTAAGGTTTCTCCTGAGTTTTTAGACCCCGATATATTGATATTAACATCCTATATTTGAACATATTTACCTTAACAGAAATATTTCTCTTAATATAGGTGGCCCTTTTACATGCAGTGTTGAATTAAAGTGTATCACACAGAGGTGCCTTGTGCAGTGCTGCTACCTCACAGCTCCAGGGTTCCCAGCTCCATCTGGGTTAGTGTCTGTGCTGTTCACAGTATCACATCTTCTCCACTTCTGTTTGAAATTACACCTCGTTCTCCAGTTTCCTCCAGAAGGCATGCCAATAAGTGACCTGGCTACACAAACTTGCCCTTGTCTGTAAATGATTGTGTGCAATGGACAGGTCCAGTCTCATAAAATACATATCCCGGAGTTTCCTGATTCCAGCCCCAAGGCACTTACAGAAGATGAATTTAGATGAATGTAGCTGTATGCACCATTAAAGACATGATTCTGCATTCAGTTTGTATCCTACGAGGCTATTATAAATGATAACACATAACAGAAAGCAAAGAATGATTCAAGTTATGTCTAAAAAAAAAAAACCCTCACAATATATTCATATATATCCGAAGGCACATGTATAATCCCCATAAATACCAAATCCTCCCTGACTGATGCATATTGTTTTGAAATACTTTTATACCATTCCAGGCCTAATCTAGAAGTGTTTCACCTGGGATGAAAAATGCAATGTGTGCCGGCTGGCAGAAATTAATGTCATTTTTAATTTGAGCTGCTGTCCCATTCTCAAATGTGAAATTGCTTCGGAGAACGTAAGGTGTGACAGCTATTATAAATGTGTGGAAATCCATCTTCCACTGTCGTTCTCACCCCCCCTCCCACCATCTTCACTTCCTCTCTCTCCCTCCCTCTTCTCTCTCTCTCTGTCTTCTTCCTTCTCTCTCTTTCTCACTCGCTTCCTTGACTCGGCCAAGGAAGCTCTCTTCATATACTTCACCATCACAGCAGCTGTCCACCCACACACTTCACTGGAGCCCTCGGATAGTGTCATGACTCACAGTGTCCGCTGTTTGCCAAGATTGAAATACTGTGAAGAATTTTCCCTCCCTTCACACTCAAGGAGCTCTCAGACACAAGAACTCCACTTGATTCCGCTGAAAAAAACTCACCTTTGCTAATTTGTGTGATATTGCTATTATGTCATATCTGCCTGTAATGAACTGTCCGAAGTGGATGGTGTAGAACCCTTTTGTGGAGTTTATTGGAAACCAACACAAAGCAAATAATCCAAGTTAGTAGTCAAAAACCAAGCGCAAGTTTGGAAAACCAGAATAGCAACCAACGTAGCGAACAATCCAAAAAACAATCCAAAAAACAAGCAAAACCAGAGAAACAGAACAGAGTCATATGCAGAGAAAAAATCACAAGAATATAACAAACGGCATGGTGACTCAGGAAAACTGGCAATACTCCGCAATGATGCTTAGCGTTAGCGTGGTTAAATGTCTGATAACCCAGAAGTCAACTTTTTAAACGAGCGCAGTTCTTTTTTTAGTAGATGGGTCCCTCGGGTGGGGCGGAGGAGGAACAACGGGTAAACATTTCTCCTCAAGAAAGTACCCCCCTTATGAAACACCTCCTGGTGTTCTTGGGCAGGGTAATCTGGGTGGGCCTGGTGGAAGTCTGTGATGAGGGATCTAAAATATCAAAAATATCATTGGACCCACAATCTCTCTTGGGGGGCTTCATTCTCAGAGATCTCAGTGACATGGGAGGGGTGATCCTGCTTGAGGAGTGACATGGAATGATGGAGAGATTCTGTAGCTGGATGGGAGATGCAGCTAATAGGTGACAGGGTAAATTTGGTGTACAATCTTAAAGTGCTCTATATACCTGGGGATGAGTTTTTGACATGGTAATTTGAGCTTCAGATTCTTGGTGGAAAGAACCTTAAGGGGAAATCTGGCTCTTAGAAGGTGCGCTGTTTGATAGAAAGTAGATTGAGCAGTTCCAAGGCTGGTAAAGTGGGAGCTGTGTTGTGCCTTCATTGGTGAAGACCTCCTGCAGGTCATGGTATTTTTGGGGAATATAAGTGATAGTTGTAGGTTACAGACTTCTGACGGAGGTGATATGGCTGAGGGTTCACTAAAAAGAGTGGTTGAGGCAGTAAGGATATCATTTGGTGAGTTCTTTAACTCTTCATGAAATTTGTGGGTATTGAGCCATAAAAACCCCAACAAATGATGTGCAGGTGTAGATGGCGTTGCCTCTCCTTCTTAGAGATTCGTCTCTTGCCAAGATGCAGTGGCTCTACTCATACAAAGGGGGCTGGCTGCATGCTTTACCCATAAAGAGGGAATGACTGGGATTGGAGGTTGTGGTGCTGGATGTGCCGGAGTTTGTATAGGCGAATGGTCACCATAGTGTACTGGGATAGTGGTATCTCCTCCTCCTTGCATGGCATCCCCACTTGTAGTGCAGGATTTAGGCCCTCTATGAAAACTGTACGAAAATCACACTGAAGAGAGTCACACACTCTCAAGAATCTGCAGTGTCGGTCAGCAGATCTGTCAAATTTCTCTGATAGCACCAATGGAGCCTTTGGATAGTGTCATGAGTCACAGTGTCTGCTGTTTTCCAGGATTGAAGTGCTATGGGGAATTTTCTGTCTCCCTTCTGTACTCAAGGAGCTCTCAGACACAATAACTCCACTTGCGTTCACTGAAAAAAATCAGCTTTACTAATTTGTCCGATATTACTATTATGACATTTAATAAACTATCCGAAGAAGATGGTGTAGAATTCATTTGTGGAGTTTACTGAAAACCAACAAAAAAGCTTAGAATCTGAGTCATGAGTAAAACAGGGTCATACAAAGGCAAAAATCACAGGAATATTACAAACAGATTGGTAACAAGAAGAACTGGCGATACTTCGCAAGTGTGCTTAGCATTAGCGTGGTTAAATGTCCGATAACTGGAAGTCTTTGACGAGAGGACAGGGCTCCCTCCAGTGGGGCGGAGGAACAACAACAGATGAACTCCTTACACTGCCTAAAACTAAGGAGCTAGCAAACTGCAAGAATGGGGAAATATCTTTGGTGTAAATTGGAGAGAGAAAAAAAATCTGTAAAATCCCAGAGATCATGTCCGTGAATTAATTCTAGCATTTGCCAAGTTGCTTGTGAGATGACTGGCTCCCAACAAAGATGCTCTCTGTACAGTGTGACACAGAAATGGGGTTAATTTCATCTGGGGACCTTTATGTCACAGTGACATGAAACAAAGCAAAGCACCGCTGTAAGTGTCACCTGACTTAAGTAAACCAATTCAACTGTTAGAAAAATGACCGCAGGTGTTGCAAGCTATCTCTGGAGAGCTCATTTGGAGAGCTTGCAGCTATATTTAAGACAAAGCTGCCCTGTCTTTAAGGCCATCTGATGAGTTTGGATGAGAAATATCACAGAAAGCTTGCAAAATGACAGATGATAGCAGTGTTTCACTCAAAACCCCTTATAGTCATGGTTGCTATAGATGCCTGTTCAACATGCTCACTACTGTATTTATTCCACTGTAAATGATCAGGGATGGAAAAGGTGTGTTTACTGTCTTATTCAGTCACCTATGCTGGCTTTACAATCAGCTTTATGGTCCAATATTGCTGCCACAAACATTGCACATTGTAAAAAGGTATTTGTGTTCTAATCATCAGTATTAGAACACATAAATGTTCTAAACATGAAACAATGCCGTGTTCACCCATGGCTGGTTTAGTGCCACTGCAAACAAAGATGGACAACAAAGTTCTGGCAGTCTCCAAATGTTTTAATTAAAATCTCAGAGTGTGTTTACTGCTACAATCCACAAGCAAAATCCACTAATAAGAGGACAACACAGGATTTCATGAAACTCATGAGACAGACACAAACACCTGTGGCAATGGCAAAGTGCAAATTTAAAGTTATTGGGGGAACATTCATCCTTATGTCCTTAAGCTTATTGAAGAATATTTGAGTTTACGTGACTCCCTTTTCTGCACTGTGCTGATCGTGTTTACCGGCGAGGTAAACTGAAGGTAGTATTTTTTTTCCCCTGAGGCTCATCATCATCATATCATATCATCACTCATCTGTTATGGAGAACATGTTAATAGATAGTCTATAATAAAAATTACCTGCTAGTCTGAGCTAGCATGCTGAAATCTTAAAATATATCTTAGTTTCAGTTGATTATCAGTTTAGTTGTCTAAAATCATATTATTTAGGAACTGCAGAGAAACTAGTAAGAAAGTTAGAAACATTGATTTGTCTCTACATGTCACCCTTTTGACATGTCTGATATTTCTGCTTGGAGCTTGTGCACTTGCTCTTCAACATCTGCTGCTGAAGATGGTGTCATATCCTGTTTACAGCCTTATCTAAACTTTTACCTGGATACTGTAGATATGCACCTAAAACAGCTGCTGGAACCCCAATGTCTCTATTGCGCTCTTGCCAAGTCTCTTAATCACAATTCTGAAGCTCCTTTACCACTGTATTGTTTTATATTACTCTTCTACAGGTATATACTCCAATGACTGATGCTATCCAGTATCCAGAGGACAGGTTCCTTTTTTGTGTCTGGTTCTTCTTAAGGATTCTTCCTCATGTCGTATCCGGAGATTTCTCACCATCGTTCTCTCTGATTTGTTCATTAGAGATCCAGAATTACATCTGGATTACTTTAAATCAGCTTTGTGACAATCTCTGTTGTTAAGAGTACAATAGAAATGACAGAAAAATATAATAGTATGTGTTAAACTACCAGATTATGTAGCTGCAATTTAAAATGGCCATCACATTTTTCTAGAGTTTGACGCAGGTAATTGTGAAAAAAGTAGCCACTGATTGAAGGGCTTAGCAACATAAATTTGTGAAACTGCTTGAAATGCTCTGAAAGCATTTATGGTTGTATGATCAGACCTCGGCTTCAGAAGCAGCAGACGCTATCATGCCTAACTGCTTTGCCTAGACTGCTTCAAATGTGAACGCCGCGCAGCCCCTTGTCTGCTCTGATGAGTATTTGACTTTTAGCTGCAAGACATCCCAATCATCTCCACTCCCCCGCACTCCAATCAGGGCCTCATTAGCATCTGACACTACCTGTCATTAACAAAGCTCCCTAATTAGGCCCCAGTCAGCCCACTCAGGAGCCCTCTTCAGCACGCTGCGTGTTTAGAGCACGAGTGGATGGGATCAGCTCAAATTGCAGGCAGGCATGGAGTAGCGATGAGAGCAGCACTGTAACCCTGCCACTGGGTTCCCACTGAAACTGATGGAGATTAACAAACTGTCAGATTCTTTTTTTATAGTCACTCAGAGCTTATCTACATCTCAATATCTCTTACCATTGTAATATGAACATGAGAGATACTGTATTGTTACAGTATTAGGTGAGCTTTTAGGCTGTGTGTGGTGGTAGAAAGACAGAGAAATCAAGGCTATGGGCAGCAATTTAGTGAAGATCTTCACATGGCAGCGCCTTTACTTTATCATTTTAGAACTCACTTCGTACTTTGACATATAAAAATTTTTTAATGAAATAATAAAGTAATAAGTAATTTATTCGAATGCTATTAAGTTTCCCTGGGAAACTAATTTCAGCCATAATTTCCTCACAAAAATTCCTGCCTACATGATGAGTAAGCTTGGTTTTAGTGTAGTGCAAGGCTGGGTAATTCTAGTCACTAGTTGCATTGCTGTTTGTTAGCTGACACATCTAGGAGTCCTGCAATGTCCCCACACATACTGATGCAAGAGCTGTAACAGATTGAGGAGCAACGTTCTGTTTTTTAAAGTAGGAAGGCCTTGTTTTAAACTGCAAGAAAATCTGTCATATGGTGTCTTTCTACACACAACCTATTATACATATTTATACCACAGTGCTGTTGAACGCTCAGTTCTGATTTGTCAGAAGGTGTTTATTTTCTAGGGCAGCAGCTCTGACAGCATGTCTGACTGAAAGGTTTATATTAATGCACTCTTTCTAACATTATTGTTTGTATAGTTACAGCATACACAGGAACAACTATGGAAGACAGTTGATATAAACACATTAAAAAAGTTTTATGATAAGTAGATGTTTGATGGAGTCTCTAGTGTCAGTTCTTAGTAACAGTCAGAGATCAGTCAAAGTTCTAACTTTAATATTCTGACATGAATGTTCTTTAAAATATAAATAGCTTCAAGATAGAAAATAAATATATATAAAAGTTGGTAATGAACAACAGTTCACAGCTTTTATTACATAAGTGATAACAGGAAGTAACATTCATTCAGTATATACAGTCATGGCCAAAAGTGTTGGCACCCTGAAATTTTTTTTTAGAAATGGCCTGTGATGAATCCAGATCTAAATCCCATTGAACACCTGTGGAGAGATCTTTGCAAAGGAAGAGTGGTCCAAAATTCCAGGTGAGAGGTGTAAGAAGCTTATTGATGGATATAGGAAGCGATTGATTTCAGTTATTTTTTCCAAAGGGTGTGCAACCAAATATTAAGTTAAGGGTGCCAATCATTTTGTCTGGCCCATTTGTAGAGTTTTGTGTGAAATTGTCAAATTTGCTTTTTTTAAATTTTTTTTGTGTTGTTTCAATAAACACAAAGGAAATAAACTTTTGTATAGCAAAACGTGTAATTGCAATACTTTTGTGTGAGAAATACTTCATTTTCCAGAAACATTTCAGGGGTGCCAACACTTTTGGCCATGACTGTATGTGTGTGTGTTAGAAATCACAAATTACACATTTGTAAATATAAACAGATAAATTACATAAATATAAACAGATAAATCACATATGTGTTTCCCCAAAAATTAATGGTGTGGTCCAAAAGGACTAAAAACTTCATCACATGCTGATTATAGAAAAGAACACTACATGGATAAAGGTTTGTGGACATCTGATCAAAACACCCATACTGTATGTAGTCCTTCCTCAAACTTTTTCAACAAGGTCAAAGCACAGCATTGTAAAAGATGACTTTGTGTGCTGTAGAATTAGGATTTCCTTTCACCCAAAACTCTTCCAGCATAACACAATACCCCTGTGCACAAATCGAGCTTCATAAAGGCCAAGGTTAATGTGGAAGAACTTGAGTTGCCTGCACAGAGCTCTGACCTCACTAAACACTTTTGGGATCAACTTCTAACTTAGCCTTCTTGTTGAACATAACTGCTTAAACTTTAGGGCTCTTGTGGGTGAATGGGAACAAATTCACACAGCTGTGGATCAAAATCAAGTATCGACTGGGGTTCAGCTCCATATTTTCGCCTAAATGTTTCTCACACTTGCAAATTTGTACATACAATTGTCTATATTTGTATATGTATATTTAATATGTACATTTAAACTGCACATTTCACATCTGTAAATGTGTACATACAATTATACTGTATATGTCATTCTGTTAGACTGTGGAGCTTCTGGCACTAAAACAAATTCCTCGCATGTGAAAACATGCCTGGCAATAAAGCTGATTCTGATTCTGGTTCTGATTCTGATATACCTTTGGCCATCTATTGTATTGTATGTCTTACCTCAACATTCTTCTTCAAATTCTTGCTTCAAAAGCTCCACCATCATCCCCATCCCAAAGAAATCCAAAATTAACGGACTAAATGACTATAGACCTGTGGCTCTAACGTAGGTGGTCATGAAATCATTTGAAAGACTGGTTTTGGCTTATCTGAAGGACATCACTGGACCCTCTGCAGTTTGCTAACAGAGCAAACAGGTCTGTGAATGATGTAGTCAATATGGGACTGCATTATGTTCTGCAGGGACTTATGCGAGAAATTATCCTGTTTGTGGACTTCAGATCTGCTTTCAACACCATCATCCCATCCCACCCCAGCCCAAATTAACTCAGCTCTCCGTGCCCTCCTCTGTCTGTCAGTAGATCACCAGCTTTCTGACAGACAGGCAGCAGCTAGTGCGACTGGGAAAACTCAAATCCAGCACTCGCACCATCAGCACTGGCGCCCCTCAGGTTTGTGTCCTCTCCCCACTGCTCTTCTCCCTGTACACAAACGACTGGACCTCTAATGACCCCTCTGTCAAGCTCCTGAAGTTTGCAGACGACACCACACTGATCGGCCTCATCCAGGATGGTGACTAGTCTGTTTACAGACTGGAGGTTGATCGGCTGGCTGTCTGGACAACCTGGAGCTGAACACACTCAAGACAGTGGAGATGATCGTGGACTTCAGGAGAAACCCCACGCGCGCTCTTCCCCCACTCACCATCAATAGTTTCAGCAGTGGCATCTTTCAGATTCCTGGGAACCACAATCTCCCAGGACCTGAATTGGGACATAGACTCCATTGTGAAAAAGGCTCAGCAGCGGTTGTACTTCCTTCGCCTAAACATCTGCTGAAACAGTTCTACACTGCCATCATCGAATCCATCTTCAGCACTTCAGTAACTGTTTGGTTCAGTTCAGCTACCAAATCTGACCTCAGAAGACTACAGAGGGTAGTCCGGACTGCTGAGCGAACCATCAGCACAATTCTCCCCACTCTCCAAGATCTGTACTTCTCCAGAGTGAGCAAAAGGGCAAAGACAATCACTCAGGACCCCTCACATCCAGCACACTCCCTCTTTGAACTGTTGCCATCTGGTCGACGCTACAGAGCCCTTAGCACCAGAACGACCAGACACAAAAACAGTTTCTTCCCTCAAGCAATCCATCTGATGAACACTTGACATACACAGAACACACAACACTATTCTTACATTATTTACTTATTATTTCAATTTGCACATTTATATATAAATTTGCACATTTATATTTCAATTTGCACATTTTTTCCACTGTACATACAACTGTCTATATTATATATATGTTCAGGTCTTGTCAATGCCATTCTGTTTACACTGTGGAGCTTCTTTACTAGAACAAATTCCTCGTATGTGAAACATTTTTGGCAATAAAGACCTTTCTGATTCTGATTAGATGAAGTTTGAGCAAAGGTGAGGCAAAGAAAAGGATTTGCTTATTCCAGCATATTGACACATTTTACCGAGGAAGGATCTTGAGTCCTCATCATCAAACAGTGATGTCTGGTGGGTTATCAACACTGATGGATAGCTCTAGTTACTGAGACAATATTCAAAGTCAGCACTGTTCTTTAAGCAAACCAACAGAACAGATTGATTCAGATCCAAAACAAACTGATTATTTATTTATCACTGAGGTTTTCATTTGAATTTCACGTCAAGGAGATACCAGCAGTTTCTCAAATGATGCCGTTTTCTTGAGCGATGATACAGGTTTATTGTGTTGTAGATCTGTTACCACTGACTCATAATGCACACTTAGTTTTCCTGTCTGAATGTGATTCATATGCTGAGGTTTTTGTTGTTTTTCCCTCCTTGCCCTCCTCATTCACATACCATACAAAGTAATCCAACATTTACAAGTGAGAAAAGATCTTCCCAGACAGTCATGTCTTGTGAATAAAATCCAATTCGACTGAATTTTAAAAACCTCTCAGTTGGCTCTATTATAATAATTCTGTTATGGTTAAAGGTCTCTTAATGAGCAATGAGTGAGCACGAATCTAAAGTAGTTCTTCTCCTCTTCCTGCTCAGCTGAATTTGTGCCACTGCCTGTGAGATAGGGGGCGAGTTTGCTCAAAGGTAATTTCTTAATTTCTGTGCTTTCATTATGCCTAAAAAAGCAATCTCTCTCCCGTGACTGTGTCAAATTGACTCGGTACGGCAAAATGCACTCATCTGCATAGCTGTCACAACGCCTCATACGATGTGGCATCCAATAACTCCACAATGCGCAGAATTACCGGTGTCACTTTTAATGTGACATAGCCATTTACATCACACACACTGCAGGGACGCGTACACATTTAGAACGTTTTGCATGGTTAATAGCTGGAACGTTATTTGCATTATAATTTGGTGAGGATGAAGTGTAATCAAGCTGCATTGACTCTAGGGGACTGCGGGGACACAGCAGGCCGCACAGACGGAAGTGCACATCAGCACCGCTCGGGTCTGCATGGAACTGTGCCATGCAGCCGGCCAATCCAGTGCCCCGATTCGGGGTACATTTGCATATTGCATAGTCGCTTAACTTCAGGCCGGTTTTTAGGAGCTGAGATCCTCCTTCTAATGTTCTCGCTGCTATTAGAAAAGTAATCTTGTGCAAAAGTCTTAGTCCCATGCAAAGAAATGCTGTAAAGCAGAGATGCCTTCGAAATTAAAATGAGATTGAACATTTCTACATAAAAATACTTTAAAGAGAAGTAAATAGAAATAAACGAACCTAAGTCAGTATGTTAAATGCATCAGTAGACTCAGGTATAATTTATGCAGTTTTGTAATAAAATTAACTGCTAAATTTTACTGGGCATTTGGAAAAATCTGCCATGTTGACTTTTATGCATTTGCTTCTTTCATTTGTTTGTTTATTACATAATATATTGCTGTCTTCAAAGACATACAAATGTTTTTTTCTGTAATTTCTTCTCTTGGAAAAGTTATGTTTGGAAATCTTAAATGTTCTTAGTTAATCTTAGTTTTGTTTTTGTATACAGTATGTGCAGTATGTAAGGCGCTGACACCAAGGTGGTGTCGTTCCACGAATCCAGGATTCAGCATCACTCCAAAACCTGGTGCTTGAGGTTCTGTTGAGGAAAACCTGTCTCCTCTGCCTAAAATTTAAGATGCTTAAGAAAATATCAGACTGACAGAAATGCATGGTTATAAACAGTCATGCCTGAAAATTTTTTGCACATAATGAACTAAAAAAATGCTCTGTTTCAGTTATTCAACATTCACCAGAATCTTCTAAATGAACTCCACAAAAGAAGGTAAAAAATTGGTGGGCGAATTGCTATTCACAGATTAATATTTAATATGAGCAAATCATTAGACACTGTCTGTGCTCTGTGCACTCTAAATGGGGAAGGAATGATGAGATATGGAGAGTCTGGAGAATTAGAGCCACAGTTTGTCGCCTCTTTTTCACTGTCAGCAATGTCCAGCATGCAAGGCATGTGTTTATTCCTGTAATAAGATAGGGGAGTTAAATATTTGGTATTCCACTTGTTTGCAACTGGTTGCATAGTGTCATGTTAATTAAACAAGTCTTCCACTAATCCGGAGTTGCCTCCTGAATAGACCTCAATTGTCCCTCAAGTAAATTATCCTCAGCGCTCCCCATCTATCTTCCACACTTTCTCTCTCTCTCTCTCTCTCTCTCTCTCTCTCTCTCTCTCTCTCTCTCTCTCTTTCTCGCTCTCTCTCTCTCACTCTCGCTCTTTCTCATGCACATTCTCTTTCTCCACCCATGCCCCCCTCCCATCTTTCAGGCCATTAATCATGTTTGTCATTCAATTGTAATATTATGTCAAATGCAGATACAAAGCCAGTTCCTCTTTTACATTCCTGCATCTTTTTCTTGACGGTTCTCAACACCATCAGCTGGCTGACAGAGGACACAATGTCATACAGCACTTTGCTTACATACACACACACATTACCTTTTATTTCTCTCATATTCTCTACAGGAAGAGAGAATATTAGTAAGGAGTTTGAGAAGAAAATGGCTGTCGGATTGGAAGAACTTTATAATGACTCTATGTTGGAACGAAACATTTAGGTTTAAACTGATCCACTATCTGAAAGGTGCATTTTGTGCATGTTATGTGCATGTTGATGTTGTCATTCAAGGAAACACTTATTCAATGAAGCCTTCTTGAAGGAAACATATCCAGAGTTATTATTAAATAAGTGAGTGAATAAGTGAACTGGTTAGTGAGTTTGTTACGGAGGCACACAGCAGAGCAAGGATGACAATACTTTTACTTTTTAGTTTAAAGAAAATAAAGAGAAGCAGATTTTCACTTGAAGGCTGCCCACAAACCTTAACAATACCTTAATCCTTACTGAAAATACAGATGAGTTTGAATGCAAACATTTCCAGATGACATTAAGTAACTCACACAAGTAATCATGTATTTTCTGTTGCTGGATGTCTGACTGTTTGAAGGTAGGGCTTTCAGCTCCATTTCCAATATTGTATAAAGGGCCCAAACTGAGTGAATAACAAGCAATTTGGGATTTGTCCTAACTAAAAAATGGATTATTCTTGGATAATAAAGAAGAGATTAAATATTGCCTAAATATTAAGAAGAAAATGTTACTGTGAATAAATAAAAATGGCAAAAATCTGAAACTTTAGATTGCTTTGTGAAGCTTCTTTAAATTTTTGGAATCTTAAATATGCCAGAACAAGGACTTTTTAAAGAGTTGTTAAGTTTGGCCAACAGTAAATACGTCTACGAAGCAATTGCATCCAGACAGATTAACCAAGAAGATTCTGTGTTTAATGAATAGGTGACATACAGTAAGTGACAGCTACAGTAGTACATGACCTGTATGTCCCAGCTTGGCTAGCTTGGTATGTGGGCATGATGGATGGCCAAATTCCACACCCAGAACAGAGGCAGTAAAAATAATAACAATTTTGAGGGTTATAAGTAAAGCACTAAGTCGAACCGAGCTGCACCACAGATTGGAAAAGCATTATTAGTAAGGTGATTCAGTTCAGTAAGGCATTGATTCTACAAATCTCTGGGATTGAACTGGAGGAATGTACAACAAGAACGTTCACTCAGCTCAGATGGTGGTGGAGAAGAATGTCTTGCACATAGCTTTAAAATCCTCCAGAAGCTTTCTGCAGGGTTGATATTTGGTAAATGTGAGGGCCATAGCATGTAATTTCCATCATTTTCAAGAAGTAAAGCATTCAGTGAGCCCTTGTACCATTTGGAAAGATTCACTGTTAGTCTGGGGGAGATCACACCCCTCCGAATAGAAATGTGGCCCAGATCCCATCGAAACCAAGCAAAACATTCCCGAATCATCAATCTTTGATACAGTATACACCCATCTGTATTATGTTATATATATTTTGTACAGTACATGCAAATATATAGTCGTCCTTGCCCATGGCAAACCTTTCCTTCCACCTTTTCCAGTACAGTAACATTTAAATGTAATTCTCAATCTATTCACAGTGCAGATTTCATAATTTTACATGAACTGATCTTTCCTCACTCCATACTTTAGTTGCTTCAGGCCCAGAATTAGTTCTGTAATTTGCAGTCCCAGGTGCAGAATCTGGATTGACTTGAACTTTTGAATACAAGTTACATATGCTGTTCAAAAATCCCTTAGTTCCTACTAGTTTGAGATTTTTCTACATTGCCCCACTGTTTTGCCATTAAACCTGATTCCTGTTGTAGCGAATTCAACAAAACTTTAATCTCATTAACCCTCTGCTCTTGAACACTTTGCATGCTGCGACAGAGGCGGTATTTGATCATAAGATGGGGACCAACGATTTGCTGAAGGCATTAAAACAAATTAACCCTCAGATATTTCTTCTATCATGGATGTGCCACTGAGATCTGCCCCTCAGGGCCTCTCATCCTCCCCCTCTTTTATGTGACCAAATGTAATCTTTCGCATTTCATTTGCACACACATTATTATTTATACCACCCAGATTTACTGTGGGCGATGGCGCAGATTGGATTCTGGTCAAGGGTTTGGGTGGGCTGGGGGAGGAGGCGCAGGTAATTATGGTGGAAATGAATGGAGGCCTGGGATGATTCTCAGGCTGGGCTGCTGGGAGGGCTTTATTAAATATGGAGCCAGTTTGATCTGGGGCCTAAGGCTATTGACCGCTTCGGGGAGAGATAATGGTAAAGGGAAAACAAAAGGCTGACGGATGTACTATTTGTGTAGGGGCTTGATTGACGAGGGAGAGAATTCGTTTATAGAGGGAGAATCAGCACGTTCAAATTCGATCATCTCCCATCACTGCAGCCTATTTGTTCCCAACGTCTCCTCTGTTTCCCTACCTACAGTTTACATAAGGGTGCTCGTGATCACCCATTAATATGAATGAATCCTCTAGCAGGATGAACCATAGGGACAAAGCAGAGGTCTGGCAGTATGTAATTTTTACATCATGCCTTTGGGTATCATCAAATAGGGCTATTGCCCTGAACACCAACCTGAACAAGAAAAGCTCTCTGTTCCCCTCAGATCCACACAGGTGCAGGTCAAGCACTTACATTAATAACAGCAAAAAAGCTCACGCTCCTCTCCACACATTTTCTAGCCCTAGGCCAGGGTAGCCATGTTTGGATGAGAGTTGGTGCTGAAACTCTTTGCTAAATCTGATCTTGTTAAAGGCTGCATTAAATATTGATCAGCCCCAAAGATACTCAATAAGGTGAGGTTGTGCAGTCAGTGTGCAATACTGAGTTGGAGCTCCAGACTGCATGAGTTATGACAAAATGTGGAAGGTCAGGCATGGGCCCCGCCGGGAGATCCAGGGAGACAAATGGCAATGGAGGTGGCAGTTTTTCACATCGGTGCCACACAGAGACAAGGTGGGCTGTCCAATAGATGCTAAATAAAACACCTCTAGCTTTTCAGACCTTGTTCAGTTAATGTTTATTACTTAGAAATGTGGGTGACATATTCCGTAATGCATTCACAACTAATTTTGCATTCTGAAAGCTCTGAAATCCTTTTCAAAGGCCTTTTCAAGGTGTCGGTAGTTCTAATATGTCTTTTTTTTTTTGTATTTATCTACTTTTTTAGTGTTTAGTTTCTGCCTCTATCTGTTTTCATATACCTACAATATGTTTTGTTAATATTTATGTCATATTTTGTGTTAATTATGGGTTATGTTTTCAGTAACATCACAAATTTCAGTGTTCCACATCTGATCAAGTGTATTCTTGACTTGTGCTAGAAAAATAGCTTCTTAAAAAAATAAAAAATCACTTACTTCCACTTACTACTGTATTGTTATTCCTTAGTGACATAATTTATATTATTTTTCGGAATGTAAATACTGTAACGTATTTCATACTGATAAATATAATTTAGTATTTAATATTTATTATCAACGTAAGGCAGGAGATAAACAATAAAATTGTCCTCATTTTAATTTACACAATGCACTAAAAGTTACTGTTGCCTTGTTCAACAGCCTACAAGAGAAATCTAAATCTAAAACCCCAAATTTGTTTCCTGCAGACAAGAGAAAATCATGTCTACCATTGCCAGATTTACTATTTGCATAAACTAAAGCCTTAAGCTTTTCTAGCTGCCTGCCAGAACCCTGGTGTAATTAATTTAATGCATGCAAAATACCTAACCCTCAACCCACAGAAGAATAAAAACACACCCACAATTTAAAAGTAGCACAAACCTATAACGATAGACTGCTTGCACAAGCTAGAAATACTACTGAGTTCAAAGTTTATATATTAAGTTTTCTTTTAGATTGGATGTTCATAACCATAATAGTACACAGAAGACTACAGTTGGAGAAAATACTGTACATCTGGGTGATCACAACCACACAAGTCCCTCTTCAAGCTAATTCAAGCCCCTGCAGCATCAAAAAAATAACTAAAGAAATAAAGAAATCCAAAGTCAGGTAAGCACTACACTTTAGCCACACTAATGAAGAAAGCAATTCTGTTAAATGAGGCCACAATCAGATTATGTGCAGTACAGTACAAAAAGAGAGTGGTTTTTTTTTCTCAGGAAGGCATTCCAAAATTAGCTAAGCACATCCATAATGAAACAAGATGCACACCTGGTGATGAACAGTCTCCATAGACTTGGGGAAGAGGTGGGGAGAGCGAGGGAAAGAAAAAGCATCTTCAGCTTACAGAAAGTCCCTGAATTGTGCTTGTTGAGTTGCAGCTGTGAGCAGCGACGCTGCTCATTCCTCCTGCCTCATTTATCATAGTCAGAAGCGAGGAGGAGGTTGGAGGCCATGCTGGGTCTATTGTATTAGCAAACACACTCGTCAGAGCACAGCTTATTGTATGCTTTTTACACCTCGTTTGCCTGAACGGTGTCCTTGCACTCCAAGAATGAAAGAATGGTCGAAGTAAAGGGGTTAAAAACTATGAAAGTGACACTGACACGGCGATAATTTGCATCCATAGACCCACATGGCACATAAATTAGTGCCAAAATGCATAAGGTGTTTTTTATTGGTGTAATAATAAAATGTATTTTGTGTATTGGAATGTTTGAGAGGAGGCTTTTGATTAGGCATATTTTTGTTTGGAACAATACATTAAACATGCTGCATACTAAAATAAGTTTTTTAGCATAAAATACTGCATATATTAGGTGAGGTGTAATAAACATTTAAAATTAATCAAGCTCACATTCCTGCATATGAAAAAGTAGCTTTCTCTTGATCTCAAATCAGGATAGACCATGGGGGCTTAACAAAACACAGCTATAAAACACAGTCCGCCAAAAGTAAAATACACCAGCTCTAATACCCCACATCTGAGTTTACATCATCCTGCTGTGACATTCGGTGGAACCGGATGAAAACACAAAGCAACACACACAGCAAAAAGTCTCTTCCGTACTCAGGCAACATTTCCTAGCCGATTTAGTTTGGGCTAAAGAAATCACTGTGATGATTGGAAAGTTCATATCTGCAGATATGAGACAGTTCTTGGTAGTAGAGAACACAGGATTTGGAAACATATCTAGTGCTACAGAAAAGTATGTGACTGAGATGTTTGACATTAATTTGCAAGAAACAATGGAAATGTCATTCCATTCATACAATAGTGTTAACATTTAAAAAATTATTTTTATCGTTGTCTACTGTATATGTAGCTTTTGTATAAAGAGTCATAAAGACGTCTTAAGGACAGAACTACAATGACATCGTAAGGATGCAGCCAATGTTTCTTTGTGTGTTGCGTGTAATGCACAGACCTCATGTTGTTCATCATCTCTCATACGTACTGAAGTAACGATTCATCACTCTGCCTGTGCCCCCGTCCTATCAGGGAGGACACGTGTCATTCATCATTCCCATGGCAACTGTCTTTTCTCCGGACAGCTCTGCAATCAGCGGCCCATCAGACCTTCAGCACGTCTTAGCCTTCTTTTGTCCCTCTCTGCTAACTGTCATAGACTGATAAGATTATCACAGACGATTCGAAACCAGCGCCTAGAATAAAAGAAGTATTTTTTTTATTATTATTCATTTCTTTTTCATACTTTATTCCCTCTACCCACAACAAGGCTTTTCTGGTCTCCTTTTTGTCCTTCTTTTACTGGGAGGAAGGGGGGGTGGGGGTTGAAAGTGAACACATACAATATGCTAGTGCAGAGCTGGATCTTTAACTTGTAACAGTGACAGACACACAAAAGCTTGTCTGCTTAATCTGACAACAAATCGGAGAGATTTCAAGTTTGACATCAGCTTAGAAGAGAATTATAACAAAGCAAGGAAGTAGAAGGGAGGAACAGGATATGCTGCAGAGTTAACACATTCAGCAGCGTTTTCTCAGTTCATTCAACACATAACTCATCAGCATTCGCAGCTTAGTTAACCAGTGCCTATAGAATCACTCATAGAATTAATTACCTCACAAACACTCGCCAAAGAACAAGCAGCAAGCGGCGGAGGATGCGATATATTAAACAGAATAGAATGGTTTATAGCAAACAATATAAACTGCCTGTCAGTTTTGGGACACCTTACGATTTTTTTAAGCATTAACAAAGAGATTTACAATGATCCAAGCAGATGTCAAAGCTGTGCAAGATATATCTAAAGAAGATGGAGCCAGTGATGTCTGTAATGGAATGGCCTGTGCAGTCACCCAACCTTAAATCAATCAGGCTGCTCTGAGCGTAGTTGGATCGAAAGGTTCTGGGGAGAGAAAGGTGTCCAACCAATTCAATTCAATTCAATTCAATTCAATTCAATTTCATTTGCACACACATTCACCCACCACTGACAATTTAGAGATGCTTATCAATTGAAAGTGCATGTATTCAGACTGGTGGAGAAAACAGAAGTACCATGATGAAACCCCCAAATCATGGGGAAACCAATCAAACTCCATTCACACAGGGTGGAGGCACAGGTGGATTTGAACTTCCAACATGAGTAACACTAACCACCTTGCCCCAAGAGAATGTTCAGTCTAAGCATATTGTAAATAAAAGCACAGGACAGTCTCTATGATTACAGCAGCAGTTCTTATCATGGTTATCAAGATAATCCAGTGAAGCATGGTTGAGATTAGGATCAAAAGACTTTTTGGAGGCCCAAATCTTTAGGATATTCATGAAGAGTCTGAAAGATCTGGATAAACCAGGCAGATCTAAAGAGCAAGATCCACCAGATGTACTGAAGAAGACATACTGTAGCAGACCATCTCTGTGGAATACTGAAAAAGGAATCTTTAATATTGTAACAGTGCTTGTAACAGTCTTTATGCTAGGTTTGATTTATGATGTTATTAAATGTGTTTTGGGATATTTTAGATGTTTTGCTTAGCTCAGCTTGTTTAGTTAGCTGTAGGGGTTGTTAATGTGTATCATATGTGTTTTTGGTGTCTGTCAGCAGTTCTTATTAAGCTTGTCATTAAACAGTGATCATTTAATGAGTAAGACTGAGTCACTAAAGATCAATTTGATGAGAGGTCCTTACTGTAGTTTATTTATTTGCAACAAAATATCAGCAACCCAAAATTATAAAACAACACTGACATTCAAACCTTAAAATACCAATTCAAGGTCATGCACCAAAAAAGATCACTAAGCCAAGTGCTAAACTGGTATTCTGAAAACATGCGTCTGAGTAGACTAGAAATCTTAACTTTCAGTCTGCCAATATTTACGTCTTTAAACAACCACTTTCTATGAATTTTAAAATAATACCTGGAAAAAAGCAAAGAAAATATTCAGAGCAAAGTGTGTGGAGGTCACCATCCAATCTTCCGATGTCCTTCAAGGATTGATCAGAAGTGCTGTGAACTGTGGTGGAGAATGAGAGGAAGAGGAGAGGGAGAGGACGAATAAGTGGGCAGAAGAGAGAATAGAACCAGACGAGGATGCATTATTTATTTAAAGCCCTGATTAATAAGAGGGCCTTCATCATCGTCCCCCCAACTTTGGATGGTTTCCATTTTTAATGTTATTCATGGGAGATGAGAGAGAAAATTTGAAATCTCCTTCCCTTATTACCACTGCAAGAAAGTGTCATATTACTTAGGGGCTGATTACACGGCTGCCCGAGCCCAACTGTACGTGAATACTGTATTTGCAAACACTCATAGTGCTCTGAGAGTGGCACTGTAATCGCCTTGCCTGTCAGAAGGAGACAAGTGACGGAGCCAAATTACTCCCCAAGGTTATTTCTCCTTTCCTCCTCAGCAATACAAACCTGCGAATCGGACGTCTGTCAGCGCGGAGGTCTCAAACCGAGGGGCAAAAATAAGAAAGTTTTAACCAACAACAATCTCATCTACAGTCAAATGAGATGAGAAGATGTTAAAGATTCTCATTACAAATCCCTCGGAGTGTCTTCAGTCAATCCATAGCTTGAGACAGAACAAGAATTGCTCCTGACAAACATTAATATGAATGAGCATTGAAGGATGAGATTTCAGGAGGACAGTTTTCAGACTGAACGTCTTCTCCAGGTTATTGACAGCTCCTCTTGGGGACAAAAACACAGCAGGTTCTCTCAGTTGTGTCAGTTTGGATAAAATTAAGGGCTCATAGTTTTCCGATTGTGGGAGCAAGAATACAGCCGAATGTCCACAGAGAGCAAATGAGAGAGTGAATATTGTCTGGAAACTGCTCTTCACTACATACATCAGGCTCTTTAAAACATCCCTCTGGGCAATGACGAAGCTGTCCACGTTCTTATACAGGTATTAGACAAGACAGTGCACGCAAATTGTTTCCCCGAGTAATGCGGAGATTTAAAGTCAGTCGCTTTTTCACTGTCTTTTTGAGGACAAACTAATGGCTGTTGCTCCATGAGGACAGCCCTAGGGCTTTTAACTATTTTACAGTAAGGTTCACCTCAAAAGCAGGTGCCATTGATATTCAGGAAGTCACACTGGATTTACATGAGAAAATGAGGGGGGGACGTTTCCTCTCCCCAGCGTAGCAGTGAAGGTACTGTGCAAGTTTGACGTGCCGTAAAGTGATGAGACAATGTTTTCTAAAAGACTGTACAATTCGCTGTGTCAATTAAATACAAATTGCAAATATTTTTTTTCTGCTGTATATTTCTCTATACTGATATTTCTGACTGATATCAGCTCCTTAAATTCAATCTTTTGTAGCATTACACCTGTATAACACCTACAGAATATACGCCCATCATTACACGTGACTTAAACATACTGTACACAGTCAGGAATGTAAATATTTGGCATCTTCAGCTCAGATATAGTCAATTCAAATGTGTTAGACAGCTTAAATAACAATATTTTTGTAAATGTCCTGAATGTACATACAGTAAAAAGGATATTTTGGTCAGTCCTGATAATACCTGAGTCATGTGACAATGGTTTTTATTGAGATAAGACTGCTGTAACATATTCTGGTCTGCAATATTTTTTAATATTATGACTGACCTGTAGCTGACCACTATACCATAAGCAGATCTGGGGAGGAGACACTGTCCTTTTCACAACAAGCTTGGCCCTGTCTCCGCAATCCTTTACTTTGGAATGAGTCAACGTTAAAATAATTATTATTTAAAAAATGTAAGATGTTATTTTAGTCAGTGTTCCGTTTGGACCAGAAGGTGTTTTTCTACTTAGCTGAGTTGGACGGATGAGGAACGAGGAGCGATTGACATTAAAAAAATTATCAAATGAGGCAATGATTGCAGCAAAGAACAAATAGAAATGAGTTTTCCATTTTATTCCAGTGTACTACTATAGTTGTATAAAGTAATTCTTACAAAAGTCATGTAACATTATGCTAAATATTACATTTGTACAACATTGTGTGTGACCTAACCTAGCATGCTAGATCAGAAAACACCATGTATTTTTTGCACTATAGTTCTCTCATACAGTACAGTACATAATCTCCCCACCTCCAATATACCAGAGTCATGTTATTGAGCTTCAATAGCAATTTTTCTTTCTTTTTCTTTTCTTTTTTTCTTTTTCAATATATCCTGTATACAGCATGATGTATATCCTCAACTACTTATGCAAGTTAGATGTTAAAGTGTTAGCTTTTTATAAAATCAATAGAAAAAAAGGCAAATAGGAAAATGTTTTTGACCCTGAAAGCAGACTCCAAAAACATAAATGAGCGCTTCAGTTTCATAGAATAAACGGCAGGTGAGTTTCAAAAACATGAAATTAGCCCTCCAGTCGAAAAGGAAGAAAGAAAGCATGCGTTTCCTGTTTATTTTTAGCATCGGCTGGTGGCAGCAGGTGCACTCTTACTTGTGCTTATGGCATCAATATAAATGAGAGATAATTACTTTTGTGACAACGTGCCAATTAAATTAGACTTTGCAAAACGACATAATAGCAATTTATTATGCTCTGGTGAGCAATAACAAACCCATCATAATTAACACTCCGGTCACAAGCAAGAGCCGTTTTGTGCCACAAACACAATCTGATTCCCCAAACTAAACATACGGGGCAAACTCGATCTAAGTCAGATAATGTCATTAAAGGTTTCAGGCACAATGAGAAAGATTGATCTAGCACATTCTAATGAGAGTCTGGATGTGGCTGTAGATGTAGATGTGAGAGGATGAAGAAGTTCTTTGAGTAGTAAATAACAGGCACAACTTTTGTGTAGCGCTAATAAGCTTGAAAATTAGATAATAATTATTAGGACTGCAGAGCTTTTGGATCATCTTTTTTCCTCTTCTAAAAACCTGAAATCTGTTGCCTCCCTTCGGCTCCTGTATATTGAACACTCTTCATCCTTGTCCAAAGCTCTGTTCTGCCTTCATAGCCTAAGGACAAGATTCCAAGTCAGAGTCTTTGCCTGTGGCAACACCTTTAATCTCCCATCACCTCCGTGGTTAGGATTCAGAAGAACATGGTGTACATGAACTGGTACGGACTACCCGGCTTTAGAGGTGCTATAAACACAGCCTACCCTCAGTTTGTGTTCTACTGTATCTGTTTGCCATTCGTCTTTATCAATATTTTCAAATAAACACTTAAACAAGAAGATAAATGGCAAGAATTAGGTAAATTACACTATTAATAGACTGCCTTAATGCCAGTCACTCTCAGGGGGGCACTTTATCCTTTTCAAGCCTTTAATTGTGAGCTACCGATTTATTTATTTATTTATTTATTTTAAAAGCAAAGCCTAAGTGAAAGCCTGTTCTACTTATTAAGAAGCCGTTTCACAAGGATTAATTATCAGGACCAATAATTTGGGATTGTATCATGCAAAAGGTTAGCTGTAGGTGACAAAAGAGAGGAAACAGACCTGGGGCAATGCAGCCATAGAGCACTGCTGTGCATTTTAATGCCCTGTGAAAATGAACTCGCCTGCAGAGCAAATTGCATTGACCTGGATCTCACGCGTTGATGGTGGAAAGCCAAATCCGGAGGAGAGCCTTCAACCCTTTGCCTGGGTAACAGAGATGCCTGACAGGTTTTAAATAGAGTTAGTGATCTGCTGTTGCACAGTTTGAGAATGAAATTAAATGAAGTTTGCAAATTTCAATACTACATTAAGATGTACATTTATACAACCCGATGAACAGCCGGCAACTGTGTGCAAGTAATGACACACAGGCTAATGCTCCTGAATATTTCTTCGTAATATGTTGATTTAAGTTAATTTTACTGAGGAAATATTCAGGCATTCAGTCATGCTTGTAAGAAACTTTCTGATTATTTTACAAACACTTTGTTTACTCCCTGGTTTTTAGATTTAGTAAGTGGTTTCATTTTATCTGGCAGAAATCGTTTTGCACAAACTTAACACCTGCCCTTAGTCAGATTATTTTTCACACAAAATAGTTTAGAGTTTAGATCATCCTTCATTTCATGGTATAAAATGAATATATTTGCACTGACACCACTGGCACAGAAATGCCCCAAATTTCATATCCATTAGGGCAAATGTGTAAACTTTACATGTGTCACATTCAGAGCCAGTGTTGATACTCATCCCAATCTGAATCCAGCACGGATACATATTACCGAGCACATTCTCACCTGACTTCTCCAACACCTGCTTCCTGTTTGCTTGTCAACTTGTCTAATTAAACTATTCATCCACATGTCTTAGCAAGATTTTGCCATCTTTTCTGTGCTATTTTCTGACCATTTTCCTGGTTTCGATCTTTTTTGCTCTTTCTTGTTTTGGATTATTTTTTTGTTCCGTTTGTTCATTTTTCTTTTGTTTGCTCCGTTTTTCTGCCTGTTGATTTTGCAATCGCTCACACATCCATGTACCTCTGATCTTTGATAACAAGCAATTTTGCTCATATGAAAGTTGAATTCCTATTTTGACCCAATAAGTAAATCATCTTACACATTGTGTTAGGCATGTTATCACATTTGCACATGTTTTTACACACAAACCTTTTAATAAATCATGGCCTAGGTGTGTCTCATTCTTAAAACATTAAAGCAAGATAATAAGGGTAAAAGTAAAATTTAGGTTAAGTCAAGCCCAACCCAGCTTCCGAGTATTGTTCAAAGTCTCATAGATCTAATATTTCAATTGTGTCACTTTTACAAACCCCATGGCACGCACTCTGCCTGACCTACGTTAGTCATTAATCATTCACAGGCCAGAGTGTAACGGGGAAAAAAGCAGTTCAGCAATACATGTTTGGAAGTGATTGACTTAAGCTGATAGCATCTATTGCAGAACAGCAAAGATCCGAATAAACAAATAAATAAGTAGGACAATAAACAATCAAGCTCTAATCAATAGTATGACCAGGGCACTTGAAAAGCAGTCTTTCTTTCTGAGCGCCAGGGCTGTGAAGAAGTAAAACAAAGAGTGTTTGTGTAAAGGTCTTCCAGCCCCAACGGGCCCAACCTGCCATCGATTATGGTGATGTTGCTCACTGTTTGGTAACCTGACAAGAGGAGAAACAGGGCTCTAATGTGTACAGATCATGTTTGACCACCAGCCTAGAAGCAGGGGAATCTGCCTAGGATGCCAAACACACATTTTATAGATTTTGAAATATTTTATGAAATTATAACCATTCCATGATTCTGCTGAAAGTGAAATGAAGTAAAAAATGAATTAAATTAACTAGTAACTATACGCATGTTAAAACCTAATACTGGTCTGTGATATTATACAGAAAATTCATTGTATCGCATTATATTTGTAAGAAAAGGAATAAATCCTGAACATGTGTACCATGGAGGTTGATAGAGACTTTGCAGGCCAGAGGAGGAGCACGCTCTATCACAGCCCTGGCAGCTTCTACTCTCATCTGCTGGCCTGTTCCACTGGGTGCACACCTCCTCTTTAACAGGAAATCAGTCATGGCACTTCATCCATTTCTTCAGCTTCTGTGCAGCCTGCTCCATCCACAACATCTGCGCTGTGTGAACTACAAATGCCACGTTGACTCAAAAAGAACACTTCTCACAGCAACAGTTATTGGGGAGTAAAACGCTACCTCAAGGGAGTTTGAGAAACTAATCTGAAGAGATTTTTTAGTTACAGTTTAGTTTTCGAATTCCAGCATTTGAGTATGCAAAGAAAGAAATTCAAAATGTACACAGATCCAGAAGAGCATGATGAAAATTAAAATATACCACCATTCATGGCATATGGAAAAAAATGTTTCACATGGACACAAGAGGAGTGGGAACATAGGAGACGTCAAACACGTTCATATAGTCCTTACCCTCAGAGCGACCGTCATGCTCCCATGGCTTTACTACTTTCACGCCTCTTATTCTCTAATTCCAAACGCACCTGGGCCTCCTCTGCAGAAACACACAGAAACTCAAGAAGACACACACTCATGCACACACATTCATGTATTACTATCCTTGAGTACAGTAAATTCACCACAGCTCTGACAAACAGAAATTAAATAAATACACCATGTAACAGAATATGCATATGCACCAGTAACAGCATATAGTAACATAAAGCAGCAATAAATAAATAAATAAATAAATATACACTCAGTGAAATTGACAAAAATAAACAGAAACATGATGACTCATTGATAGGAATAAACCATTTCAAGTGAAGCAGTACTTGCAAACAGAGTGCTGTTAAATGATCACTTTTAACTTTTCACACCGTGTTTCCCGATCTTAATAATATAAAGGCTCATATTCTGAAAGCTCAATGCCATAAACACTACACAACGTTCGAGCAAGTTGACAGTGAAAATCTGTCATTTTATTTATATTTATCATGAGTTGTATTTACATGGTTTTTATTACTTTTTTATTTTTGTGCTGTAAAAAAGCAGCTGGTTTTGTGGGATTAGATCAGTGTCTCTGGAAACTGTGCCATGATGAGATTATTTCTTATACAGTAGTGCTATCTAGTGACATAAAAGAGAACTACCAGGCTCAACATGAGTTCAGTTATCACACTTGATTTGTGGTGTCAGAAATCTTCTGTTGTGTGCATCCATTTATCTTCAGTAGCTACTTTATTCAGATATGGGTTTAGGTGGATCTGGAGCTGGTGTCCCCTGTGTTAGGGTGGAATACATGATGGAAGCATTGGCAGTTCTTTATAGGACATCATGCACACACACACACACACACACACACACACACACACACACACACACACACACACACACACACTTTTTAGATAATCACATTATTATAATACTTCGTGTGAGGAATCTGGCTAACTCAGAGGAAAACCATGCAGAAACACAGAGAACGTGCAAAACACTCATCTAATCTACACATGCACTTAGTTCAGAATAAATTAATCTAAACACAAAAAAATAATCATTTTTATATATACCTACATATATAGCTTAAATCTTTTTGAAGGCACACTAGATCTATGTTTGCATGTGAAATATGCAAATTAAAAATATATATTAAAAAATGTTTTCTGATATAGAATTGTTGAAATTAAGGAGGCAACATTAATTTCAACAATTCTATATCAGAAAACATTTTTTTTAATATATATTTTTAATTTGCATATTTCACATGCAAACATAGATCTAGTGTGCCTTCAAAAAGATTTAAGCTATATATGTATTTTTTTGTGTTTAGATTAATTTATTCTGAACTCAGTGGTGGCTTAATTTCTGCATTTATACTTTGTTTCAGGGATATTTATGGTAATGGTTTAGATTTGCAGCTTTTATATTCATATTCTGCCTGATTGTGTATGCTCATGGCAGATGTCTTATTTCATGTGATTTGGTACAGTGTGTCAATACGACAGCACAGCAAGGTCAGAGGTGATAACATTCCTTGACATTCCAGCATTGTACAATCAGTGGTCACTTTAATAGGAACACCTGTGCATTCATGCCGTTTTCCAATCAGCCAATTGTGTGGCAGCAGCACAATGCATTACATCATGCAGATACAAACCGAGAGCTTCTGGTAATGTTCACATCAAACACCAGTATGGGAAAAAATGTGATGTCTGTGACTTTAACTGTGGCTTGTTTGGTGGTGACAGATGCTAGTTTTAGTATTTTAGAAACAGTTGACTTGGGAATTTAACACATGAACAGATGCTAGACTTTCAGTGCAGAATGTTTATACGGCCTTCAGTCTGAAACACCTTGTTAATGAGAGAGATCAGAGGAGAATGTGCAGACTGGTTCATACTGCCAGGACATTTCTAGAAACTGAAATATTACCTCCTTACAGCAGTTCTGAGCTGAAGTGCATCTCAGAATGCACAACACATCAAAACTTGAGGTGGATGAGCTACAGGACAACAGCAGAAGACCACATCAGGTTTGTGATTAGATAACTGCATGAATGGACAGTTGTGTTAACAAAGTGGACAGTGAGTGTTGAATATAGTGTCATATATCTTTTAATTTTCTCTCTCTCTCTCTCTCTCTCTCTCTCTCTCTCTCTCTCTCTCTCTCTCTCTCTCTCTCTCTCTCTCTCTCTCTCTCTCTTCTTGATTTCTTGATTTGGTGTGATTCCCTAAACAAGGTTAGTTCTCGGCTCCCTCTGCTGGACATAATGTACAACAACTTGTTTGGCTCATTTCACCTCAAAAAAGTACACAAGCTACAGGAGAAACTACACATTCCCTAAACTCACCTTCTGCCCTGTTTCCTGTTTGCTGTTGCAACATAAGACAGAAATTTACAAATTAAAATGCTGTATAAAACTTTTAGCACATTAAATTCTTGGAGTTTCTCTTTTGAAGGAAAGCATGCAAGATTTCAGAGAGAATTGATCAAGACTCAGACAGAGTTGTGTGTGAGAGTGGTTTAAGGGCTGAAACGGTGGCAACAAGTTTTAAATACACGTTCGTTTACTTGCCCTTGCTGTTTTCTTATGTGGGTCATAAGAAATATGTTTTCTTATCTTCAGGGTCGTTTCATTAGATGTTAGGTTTGCTAGATGACAAAAGATTGATGGGTTGCATTAACATACACAAAGGCTTTAGGGAGCATTTCATCTTTAAATCAGAATAAAATAATATTATTTATACACAATTTATTTATACAAGTTATTTCCTTTATCATTAATTATGTCTACCTTCTGCTCTATGTTTATGTTCTGTAAAGCTGCTTTGAGACAATGTCTATTGTAAAAAGCGCTATACAAATAAACTTGAATTGAATTGAATTGAATTGAATAAAATTGTGGACAAAGCTGTTTAAATGTGAGAACAGGCGTTTTTCAGTACCACACCAAAGCAACAATGGAGGACACTAACAGCAGCGACTATATTCAGTAAATAGGATAAAAAGTCAGTTAATAACGTCTTTTTATTTGTTTTCTGTTCCACTTATTCTCCACAGTGTCATGGGAAACCTGGAGACTGTCCCAGGGGACTCAGGGCACAAGGTAAGGTGCCAACTCATCACAGGACATAATCACATCTATTTACAAACTACGAACAATGTACAGGTGGCAATCAGTGTCCAATGTATGTCTCTGGACTGGAAAAAAGAAACCTGAGTACACCAGAAGCATGGTGAGAATATGCACACTCCACACACAGGCAGAAATGAAACCTCCGACCCTGGAGGTGTGAGACAATCCATCCTTGATTTGAGTCCAGCAAAATAAATAGGAACTTACCAAAATTAATTTGTATAGTGACGCACTTAAAAGTGAACTGACAGGACAGAGAGAGATCTGATCTCAGCAGCAAAAACAACAACAACAACAACAACAACAACAACGGCATTGTGTAAGAAGCTTGCAATGTGACTTTGGCAACCTAATCAATTACAGGGAGAACTGCATGCCTAAAACAGCAAGATGAATCATGTGAAACAACATCAGCTTGTTTCTTTCAGTTATTATTCATGCTGCTTCTGTCAATATTGCTGAACCACAAAATAGAATTGCATTAGATGAGATCATTATTTGTTCACAAACGTGTGATTGCTTTTTGAGAATGATAAATTCGGTTCTCATTTCTAGTGTTTCAGATATTAAAAATCTATTTGAGATGTAAAAATCTTCTGTATCATTAGTCATCTCTCTCAAATCAGATAATGTAATCATCTGTCAGACAAAATGGCCTAGTAGTTCCTCTCCTGTTTTATTGAACATTGCTGTTTAATGCAGTTTAGCTGTGTGGCTCTGCAATGTTAACAGCAATTGCATTCTTGACATCTAAAAGAATTGAGTCAATGCTGAATCTCATAATTTAAACCTGCAAGTACTGTACACTTCTCTCTGAGTGGTGTCCTTTAGCCATGAGTATTGTTGGGCTTATGGGTCGGTTTGTGTAACATGTTCAGACTTCTGTCAGTTAAACCTTACGTAAAAAATAAATAAAATAAAATAACAGTACAAATAAACAATAGAAACAGATCAGACTTTCAAGTGCATTAAAAGGGATTGGAATATTTCAGTTCTCATTGTTGTTAAAAAAAAACACTATAGATATAAACATTTTGTTATAAATGTTTATTTTAAGCCTTCTGCATTAATGAGTGGAACAAAAGCATTTTAGTTTTGTATACTTTACCTTTAAACCAAAAAATTTACAAACAGACAAAATAACAAAATGAAAGCTGTTGAGTTCTACCTGCAAAATGAGAACTTGTGACAGATTCTCCAGGATGCTCAGAAAAACCTTCCAGCTAATTTCCTTATAAAAGTTCATGTAAAAGACCGGAGCACAAAGGCTCGAATGGGTGTATTTTATTACTGTTAATAATCTGTGAAGTTATCTTTAATATAGAAACAATAAATGTGATTATTTATAAAGGATTCTTTACAATTTAATTTAAAACAGATTGAATAACATTAAAAAAAAAAAAGTCTTGGGAGTCAAGTCAAAAGTTTTGCTTTTCATCCGTGACTCTGTGTCACTCTTTACTGCAGGAGTGTCCAAAGTCCAAAAGCCACCTGTGGACAGACGGCAACCAGCTGTATTGAATCTAACGAGTCATGTCAACGTGACACGTATCTCTAGTGTTCTTTGCAGATACTGGGCTGAATGTTTCTGTCACATAGTCTTGCCAAATCCCAGAACCGCACCCCTGCATGTGCACTGCTCCTAGCTGCCATTAATAAGTCATTGTTGACATTATTCTTCTTCGAAACAGACTGAAAAGTGTGATTTGAATCTTTTAAATGTTACTCCAAGGATCTATGTTTACAGTGGAGGATTTGTGTGACTCATGAATGGTGTCATTTTTGTTTAATGTTAAAAGGGCTGAGAAAATACACTTCAAAAAATAAAGTGGGTAGAACTGTCTGCTCTGTCAAGAGAACTGGAAGCATTGTGAATCTTGCATCACCATTAATCTTGTCATGTTTGTGTTTATTTTTGTTGTTCCTAACACCCATTTGCATATGATATGCTAACATGGATGATGGAAATAGATTTAGTGCTCTAGAATTAAAGGAGAAATGAGTCCTAACTTAAACTGGCTCTTTGCTCTTGGCTGATCTTTGAGAAAAAATAAGTTGTGTGAGTACAAATGATCCATTTCTGACCATTGGTTATTATGACCGTTAGATTACTGCATATCTTATGCAAACAACAGCATGCTCTATTTTAGTTTAAGTTCAGTTTAATGAGGCTTTTAGCACAGGGTGCACACAAAAACAACGAAATGGTTCCAGACAGTGCAGGAAATGGCATTTAAATGAATTTAATAGGGAAATTGATCTTCTGGTAAAGAAGGTCAGTTCAAACATTTCAGGCGTGACTTGGTGTCTGAGTTCATATGTAAAGTGACTTGTTATTCAGTGTGCCATGCAAAATGCACATTTGTGTGGCACACTGAAGTGTTCCTTTAAAAAGAGAAAAAAATGAGTAATTATAATGTCTGTGTGTGTGTGTGTGTGTGTGTGTGTGTGTGTGTGTGTGTGTGTGTGTGTGCAAATTTACCAAATACAAAGTATTTGAATGCAACTCATTTGTTAAAACGTGCTTAAGTGGAATTCAGAGATAAGCAATTACTAGCACTAAAGCAGTGTAGGTTGTTTTTTAGTGAGGTTTTTTTTTGGTGATGTGGAAATAACAAACAGAAGAAGTGCAGTTGTATGAATGAACCTTTTTTAACACACACGGTATAGTACATGGTATATCTGATAGCTGAATCCTTGCTTCTAGGTCTCCTCTTTTTCAATGATTATATATTGTTTCATTTTAAGAACATTATCCTGGATTGACATGGTCATTGTAAACCCTTCTGGGAAACACAAAAGCACAAGGAACACAAAAGTACACCACACAGTTACTGCAGCATAGCACACAATCCTTCACTTCAGAGAAACATATTCAAGTATTCTCCTTTTTTTAGAGACGTTGAAATAAAAAAGGAACAGGATTGACTAATCACAGAAAAACACACAGTGAATTTGAGTAGCACAAACACACTTAACCTCCTTTCATTCATTATATACAGTAGACATATCATTCCCACTAGTGAGGGCCTTTAACAAGCCAAAACATATTAAAAGAACATGTTGTGATAGATTTCCCAGTTATTATTTAACCATTATAGTAACAAGCCGAAGTGACTTAACACGAACAGTAAAAGTTAAATTATGTCCATTGTATTAACTTCATTAACTTCTTATGAGAAGTTCAATTCTTAATTTTAAGCTAATTACCCATAACACTGGGCTGGATAGAATGTAATACTGTATGTTTCACTTGATATTGTATCAGAGTATATTACAAAAAAAAAAGTCTTGAAAAGAGTATTTATAGAAATAAATGTATATTTTGTTATAGATGTTTATTTAAAGCCTTCTGCATGAATGAGTGGAACAAAGTTCTCCATACTTTCCTTTCAACCAAATGTATTATTATATTAGAGAACAGACAAACTAACAAAATGAAAGCTGCTGAGATTTAAATGCAAAAACAGAAGTGTGACAGATTCTCCATGAAACCTTATACTTTTATATTATATTATATTGACAAAAGCATTAACCTGATAATGTATTAATTAGGGGAAATTAATACACAGCACTGACATTGTTTTCGTCCTGACAAACGTGATGAGAAATTCATTCATTCATTCATTCATTCATTTTCTACCGCTTTATCCGAACTACCTCGGGTCACGGGGAGCCTGTGCCTATCTCAGGCGTCATCGGGCATCAAGGCAGGATACACCCTGGACGGAGTGCCAACCCATCGCAGGGCACACACACACACTCTCATTCACTCACACACTCAGGACAATTTTCCAGAGATGCCAATCAACCTACCATGCATGTCTTTGGACCAGGGGAGGAAACCGGAGTACCCGGAGGAAACCCCCGAGGCACGGGGAGAACATGCAAACTCTACACACACAAGCCGGAGGCGGGAATCGAACCCCGACCCTGGAGGTGTGAGGCGAACGTGCTACCCACTAAGCCACTGTGCCCCCCCCCCCGTGATGAGAAATTATTACAGAAAAATTAAACTAAGGCAACTTCACTGAATAAATCATTATGTTGGTTCTCTCTCTTTCTCTCTCACTCACTCACACACACACACACACACACACACACACACACACACACACACACACACACACACACACACTCTCTCTCTCTCTCTCTCTCTCTCTCTATCACACACACACTCACTCACTCCTCACTCACACACACACACACACACACACACACACACACACACACACACACACACACACACACACACACACACACGATAAAGGGAGAGAGAGAGACAGAGAGACTAAATATTCAATTCAATTTTTTCAATTCAATTTTATTTGTCTATTTTCAATTGACATTGTCTCAAAGCAGCTTTACAGAACATAAACATAGAACGAAGGGTTATTATAGGAATAACATAAATATTAATAGAATACAACATTCAAGATTAATATTAGATAGATTTAATTCACAATGTGTATGTATATATCCCCTATATAAATATTAACCAAAGTTTTCAGTAAAAGTGTCAAACATGAATTTAAGATTTCTGCTAAATTCTGTGCTCTACACATCTGTCCGTTTTGCGCAACACGTCACACTATTTATTTTTATCTGAACTAACCGCGTTGGCTAAGCCAACAAAACGCTATAAGTATTACTAAATCTGATTGGCTATCAGTAGTCATTTAACCCGCCTCTTGCAGAACTGATTGGTTAGTTTGGGTCAGTCAGGCGTTCTCATTGGTTGTTCCTTTTGTTGTTTCCGTTTACGTAGCTCATGTTTTTGTCACGTCTTAGAAAGAGCTCTGTTTAGTTAGCGGAATTCAAGCATAACGCACTTGGTTTGTATCATGTTTCTCAAATTAGACCTTAAGTCTTGTGTTGATGTTGTTTTACTTAAACGCAGCCATTATATCACATTTTATTTTCATTATTTAACAGTTAGAAGTGAGCAGTTGGTGGCTGGAGTTAGTTAGTTAGCTTGGTTAGCTACCTAGCAGGCTAAGCAGTGATGCAGCCAGCTGGCTAATAAACACATCTGTTTTTATTTAAACGAGTCAGTGCAGTGACAGTGAAAGCCTAATGTAGTGTCTCTGTCTGTCGAGCTCAGTGTTTGGGGGGAAATGTCTCGATACATGTACGAAACGTGTCACTTCTCTTGGTTACCTTCTTATTTCTGTTTATCTTGTCACTCATGAAAAACACACTACTAGATTCGCTATAATCTGAATGTCAGAGATCAGAAAATGACCAAAACCTCCTCAGACCACGCAGAATTTATTGGGAAATTCACATGAGGTTGATTAATAAGTGTAACAGGATAAATTAGTATTATTATTGTTATTATATTATTATTACTACTATTGTTGTTATTAGTACTACTATTATTGATATTATTATTAATAATAATAATATCACTCACATATGCAGACTGTTTCAGTTGTAGTTCAGTTTTCTTGGTTGAACGCTTCAAAGCTTTGACATGAGCCAAAGCATCTTGATCAGATCACGACTGAAACCACGAATAGTTTTCTGATCATTAACCATCACTGCTCTATTTTCTCTACACTGTGTTTTCTCAGGATACACACCGGTCAGCGATGGCGTCCGACTCCCCGCGCAGACCGAGTCGCTGTGCTGGAGGGGTTGTAGTTCGAGCCCAGGCTGCTACGTAAACACAATTCTCTTTGTCTTTTCATCTGTGTCATTTTGGTCGATATGCCTTAATTTGCATGTTCGCAGTATAATATTCTTTACTTGTCTGTATCGTTTTTCTTTGAATCAGCAGATATCAATATGTGTAATCTAATAGTCAATGTGTGTTGGAAGATTAGGATTGCACAGTTATCATCAGTGCTGATATTTCTCTCTTACAATATATTACTCTGTATCTGTTTGAGAAGTCATTTTGTATTGAGTGTGTGAGCTTGTCAGATGGGTCATGTCAGCGACAGTGCTGTGCTGCCTATATCTGTCTGTAGTGGTGAAGCAGGAGCTCAATTTGTGTATAAAGCTCTTTGTGTAACAGCCAGTCTACAGTCCTGTCCCCATTGTTACAAGCTGTGGGTTGTGATTGAAAGAAAATTGTCATGAGTACAGGAAATGGTTTGCTAGATTTCTGTGTTTGGGGGTGGCCCAAGGTTAAGAACTGAGGTGGTTTGGGTAGATTATAAGGACTCTCCTGGTCAGCTCCGGTTCTAGCTTTCTCAGACATGTCACTCTGAAAGGAGACTCCGGGGGACATTGAGGACACACTGGAGAGATTAAATAACACAGGAAAAGCTGTGGCCTAGCAAAGAGAACTGGACTGTTTTTCTCAGACTGTTACATCTGTAATGCAAGGAAAATGAATTAATGTCTAAAAATAATGAATACAAATGTTTACTTTTTTAGCTTCCCAGCAGATTGTTGTTTCTATGTAAATTTGGCACAGGTTGCTCTTCCTGATGCAACCATTTTATTTCATCCAGCCTTGGGCCCAGTGCTGAGATTACACTGGCTTGTGCAACACCCAGTGTTTAGATTGGTTCTCAGCACGGGAATCAAACTCGAGCCATGACTCTTAGGCTTCCGTTTTCTACATTCTCGCTACATTACTTGGCTTATAGGTGCCCTAGTATTTAGTATTAGAATTTCTGCTCATGGCCCATCTACTGTTGTTAAACACCTTACAGTTGCTACTCGATTGAGACCAATACGATTATCTAATATAGATCAATCTAACACAAGTGTGCATGGAAAAATATAAGCTCATATTGTTATTTAACTCTGTGTGGATGTGGGTTTATCATACAGCCATTAAACTGTTTTGCAGGGAGCAGACTTACATGGAAAGTGTAGTGACTTTTTTGCAAGATGTGGTCCCTCAGGTAAGTTTTCTTTTCCTTGTCTTGTTCCTATTCCGTTTATAATTATGTTATAGTTACTCAAACAAGTGAATTCTTCATTTGAATGGTTGACCAGAATCAACACTTTCAGTCAAAGCTAAACAGGGAAACGATGTGACGTGTTATTTAACATCTATATGAATGAAAGGATGCAGAAAAAACCTCATTCTCAGTGAAAAATGTTGTCACACATATTTCTATTGTATGGACTATGAGTCATTCTTTGAATTAATGACATGAGTCTTCGAAATCATTGTTTTTATGGATTATGCCCAAGGATCGTATTTAGATAGACAGTAAAAAGTAGTGCTTTAACAGTAACTATGCCTTGAGAGTCTGGAGTTTAATATCTACTATGTACTGCTCACTGGCTGCTAAACTGTGACAAGATTATAATTCAGTTTGAATGTAGGACTTGAATTCAGTTCCTCGATGGGAAATCTTGCACGGTTTGTAAAGGCAGGGCTTTGTGAAGGTCTGAAGTGTTCTGTTTTTCTTCATGATTCACTTTTGACAGTGGATAGTGTTCAGTAGGGCGCGTCTGAGTAATTTAAATACTCGAGGATTCATTATTACATTAGTATTTATTTCTCTAGTGCTCAAAAGCTTTGTTATTATCTTCCTCCTCACTATATAAGTGCACCATGTAGGCAAAGAAATAATGGCTTCTTCATTCTATATAATGCACTGTTGTGTTCAATTCTGCCAGCCATTTGCAATTCACCCAAATGCGGAGAGCTTCCAGATAAGACGTCACATGACTTTACTCCTTTGCTAGCTTATAGATTTATAACCACTCAAAGAGATCAAATATGTCATCAGTTGTTTAAGTTAGCTGTAGTACATTTTTACTTTTGCAGTTACGGTGTCTCTAAGTTATGTCACACTTTTCCTTTAAGCCACATATTTTTATACCAAATGAAACATGATGTTGCACAAAAAAAAACCCTCAAAGGTATAATGTTGGGTGAGTATTTGGGTGCTCATTCAGGAAAACACAGTTTACACAAAGTCTGTTCAAAGCCTGTAAAATTCTATTCACTCCAGCTCTAATGCTCACTATCTGCTCAAGAAGTTTTCTTCTGCCTTCTGAGCTTTATACAGAATTCTGTTTTTCACTTTCCAAGGCCTACACTGGGACACCTCCAACAGACGAAAAAGAAAAGATCCTTTGGGTTCGTTTTGAAAAAGCAGACATTAATGGTGAGTTGCTGTTTTCATTTAACATCTTGTATCTCGTACAGAAGAGACGCCCCACTCGCTGCCTTAGTGCCATCAGGCATGTTTCCCTATCTTCTTATTTGCATCTCATTTCTTTTCTTTTCTTTTTAAACTCATTGTGTTAAGGTTTAGTGCTAGGAACCTCAGGAGATTAGGTGCAAGAATACTTGGAGTCAGGACCTTGACTAAGGCTTTTACACCTCATCTGTTTCAGGAGAGCTCTAGAAAACTGGAAAGGGAAATCAAATCAAAATAAACACACTGACTTTTTTAGTATTTTGTTGTATTTTACTCTACTAATGTTTGCATTGTCTTTGTTTTTGTGCTACATTTAACTGAATTTAGATGTTAGTGTGTTAGTGTGAAAATGAACAGTAATCCCCTTTGGATGTAAACTTTTAATCGAACACGGTTATTGACTATGTTTTATATGCTCAGCAAAAATAAACCCCAGCATCACTTTTTTTTAACACCGAGGTGACCAGGATTTAATGTTCTCCAGCCATAGATGTATTTATATGTAGTAGGCGTGTTTGAAGAAAGACGTGGTTATCGGACCAAAACTTATTTATTATGTAATATTTTGAGCGCAACCAAAACTGGAGTTGGCGGAAGGACTTCCTGTCCTGCACCTCCTTGTTGCTTTTACAGCTTATTAAAGCAGTTTGTTTTAAAATTTAATTGGCATCAGTCCTCACAATACAGTATCAGTAGCTTGTCTAGATATAGATATAGAAGCAACTTGTTTTGTATATAATAAGCAATATGCGTAATAGTTAGAAAAAAAGAACACTAAAGAGATTAATTTTGAAATGCAATTCATTCATCGATGTCTTTTTTTAATGTCTGCGACGCGATGCGTTATTAGTGTTCATGCGAGGCTGACGTGTTTGGCAAAGACGGAGCTGTGTGTGCTGTGATGGTTCATTTCTCCCTAAAGGGGATGAGAGCCGGCTCTGCGTATTCTCATCGACATTCATGCACATGTGCCAGCTACACTGTAATTTGACAGCAGACTTGGAACGGCTTTTTGTTTATAAAATGTCTCACTCTATTAAAGCGGAATATATACAGTAGTCCCATCAGAAAACGATTCTTGTTAAGCACATGGCTCATTTGTCTTGCATGCTTTCAATACACGAGAGTACCTTTATACATCAACAAGACAAAGTATGTGCGCAGCAGCCCGGTGTATTACGTGGAGGGTCATGTGCTTGTTTTATTGCATTAACCACGATTTTTTTCCCCATCATTTCATTAGTTTTTATTTCAAAGCAAAAGTGAGCTTTCCAATCAATCAGCCGAAGATGCACCGCCACATCTCCGATTTGTAGCGCAAGCGGCTTGAATTGTCTGTAAACAGATTTCCTGTGTTGCTTGAATCCTTGAAAGCTTTTTATGCTGTAATTTATTGCACACGAGTTACAAATCTGGATCATAATAAGACAACCGATCCTTATTGTTCCAGTCACAATGCAGAGAGCAAATTATATAACCCCTAAATGGGGCTGGAACATCAATTCTATAGAGCGGACCTCTGTTTATCTCAGCACAGCTTTTCACTCTTAACCCTCGGGCTTTTTTTTAACTAATCTGCTATTCACACATTATGGTGTAACAGCTGATACTTGAAGCTTCTCCTTACAAAAGGTTTTACAGAGTGCTAAGAACATGCTTTTGCATGTACACACTTGCTTTTCCTGAGATGCTGCTCTCTCTCTCTCTCTCTCTCTCTCTCTCTCTCTCTCTCTCTCTCTCTCTCTCTCTCTCTCTGTGTGTGTGTGTGTGTGTGTGTGTGTGTGTGTGTGTGTGTGTGTGTACATGCGTGTGCGTGCGTGTGTGTGTTTAGATGTGGCCCGCTCACCAGAGTTCCTGGAGATGCACGGCAGCGGTGTGGACCCACCTCTTTGCCTGATGATTGGTTATACAGACGGAATGCAAATCTGGAGTGTATCAGTAAGTACTTTATTCTGTTCAGTGAAGAGTCATCACAGTCAAGCCTTTAGTTTCAGTGGATTACACTAAATAAAGTGTGTCCAACAAGAGGAACACGGGAACAGAATAACTAGTACATGGAACAGAAATAGTAGGAAATATATAGAAATATATGTCAATTTATGAAACTATAATTAATATGTAGTACCAGCAAAAAAGTGCCATATTTCTAAAATAACATAAGCAAAAACTTCATCTTTTTTTTTTTTTTTTTGTTGTTGACTATGTTGTTGGTTTTGTCAGTAATGGGTCTTTTATGGTTATTGATATTGCTGTTGCTTTTACAGTTTGCCTTCTTCATGCCGCTACTGCTGTTGTTATGGTTCAACTTCCTGTTGTTGTTGTTGTTGTTGTTGGGGTTTGTCTTATTATTCTTGCTGTTGTTGTTCGTCCATCTTTTGTTATTACATTTCTTCACCTTCTTTCTCTTCTGTTTCACTTCGTCTCTTTCCAACTGTTGTTGTACTTCAAAGCCCATGATATGTCATAAGGGTGTATTTTGTCCTATCAGTGACATTAGATCTGTTCATGAATTGTACAGATTGTATTGTAATTTTATTGTTTTTTTGACCCCAATGTTGAATCACATGGTTATTTCACGTATAAGTGTGCAATGGTAGGTGTAAGTACACATGATTCTGAGTAAATATGCAGTTCTGCACCGCAGCCACTAGATGTCAGTAGAGACAAAGACAAAGCTTCTTTTATTAATTTATAATACATTAGCTAATCATCCTCATTATCTTCATGTGTCATTTGTCTTTTTTATTTTATTTTATAATTATACAACTGACATTATAATAATTTAGAATAATCAATGTTTTGAGGTTGTTTGAGCTGTTACATGATGTGATCAGACTTATAGTTGCAGAAAAGTAATCAAAGAAAAAAGGAGTTGCAAGTTTATGAGTGGTTTGTTTCCTTTAGGATGAAAAAGTAAAATAATACAAATATTCTTCTCACTTTCTGATACAGCTTCAATTTTAAATACTTAAATTGTACACAGTATTCTTAATGTATTATTCGCGTCTCAGTCTCACATTTCTCTTCCAAAATATCTTTTACGCCACATTTTCTTTATCTGTTTTTAGTAGTCTGTTTTTTCCCAGGCTGCCCAAGCTGCTGAAAGCTGCTCAGTTTCGGGTTGTGAGTGACTGTGAAGTGTTTGTGACAGTTGCTAAGCCGACACCCCTGCGTAATGGCGTTGAAGGACTGGAGGTGGAGGAACGGGGCTAGCAGATCTGCTGTAGAGAGAAAGTGTGTGTATGTGTGTGTATGTGTGTGCGTGTGTGTGTGTGTGTGTGTGTGTGTGTGTGTGTGTGTGTGTGTGTGTGTGTGTGTGTGTGTGCGTGCGTGTGTGTGCATTAACATTTCCACAGTGTGCAAGGTCTTTGTCTAGAAAGGTGTTGTTCGCTGGTGGAGATAACGAGCAGATTGTGCATGGTGAACTGAATGGCTGTTGGAGTGGAGAGGTGTCTGGAGCAATGACATGTAGTGGAGATGTTAGAGCTGCTGTTAATCAAAGCTTTTCAATACATACTCATTCTGCATTTAAAGAAATATTGCATTGAAAAATCTCATGTCCTGGTTTTCCTAGTCACTCCAAGCGCCAGTGTGAAGCGTTCTTTACACTTCTACATTATAGCGGTGGACGATAAGAGAAAAATATCAGCTCATGATTCTTCATTTCAAGCTGCAAAACAGTACTGTGTTTAAAAAACATGTTTGATGAAACTTATTAGTTTATTTTATTTTTTGCTTCTTCGTTTTTAAAAAAAATTTTTTTATTAAGTAACACTAAAAAAGGTGGGAAAATGTGAAAGATATTTTAGAATTTTGACGATCAAGCACAAAAAGTGTAACTTCAAATAATCGTCCATTCAGTTTGTAACGATAAACATAAAATAATAAAAGCTGTCACAATATTCTTCAGATTTCATAAACATGTATTTCTGAATATTTGATCAGAATATATCAATATACTGTATTGTCCTAGTATTAACATTTTCTCTATTGTTATTTCTAGCTATGAAGCTGATCTAGATAATACGATCCAGAAATTAATATTTAATATGCTTAAACTTGTTAATTAGTGGAAGTTAATTAGTTAATTAATCTTTGTAATGTAACGGTTAGACTAAATTTGCTAAATAGTTCACACAGCCCTCAGTAATAATTTACGGTTTAAGCCGAACTGTATTTCATCCAGCTTTAATCTTTGGGAGTCTGAGGTGTTGCCTATTTTGTGTCTATGATGTGAATTTGATCAGCCTCGCTCCTTGTTCATCTCGCATGGGATCATACAAAAGACCAATGTGAATTTGGTTACAAAATGGTTACCGTATAATGTGACATGGTACAGCTGCACTGCAGAGTTCCCCATTTTTATGGATTACTGTAAGTCATACTGTGTGTTAAACCACATCAGGAAGCTGCGTGACATCACTTCAGAACCGGCCACGGTTCAAAACTTAGATTTATCCTGTGTGAACATGTGTATGTACAGAAAAGTTTTTTTTTTTTTTTGTGCGTGACTTCAAGAGCTCCAATGCAAAACTAAAGCAAAGCTCAAGCCTCAAACATAACTTTGATGACAGATGACTGACAGCCTACAGAGAGCCAAATCTGTAGCTGTTATGTAAGGAAAGAAACATTATCTTATAGTGGCTACACTGACATTTCCTCATCAGTCTTTATCCCTCACCTTAAAAAAAACTGATTAATGAATCTGGAGTTTATTTCTTTTTTGTGAATAGTGCGAATAAAAATTCGTTCTTTTTTATGCTTTTATGGTGCTTTTATACTTCATATGGTGACCTTGAAAGCACAGGGTTCTTTTAAACTTTTACCGGTGAAGACACATGTAATTATGTCCTATGATCGCTGCACTCACATTCGATGCATGTAAATTGAAGAGGACTTGCACATTGTGATGAGGTCACACGATGTGTCTTGGCTCAAATCTGCGGTAATTCTCAAAAATCTTGCCGGCTCCTAGTGTAATCTTGGAAGGACTGGATAACATTGGAAGGTGCACTTTAATATAAACCATACAGACAGAAATAGTGTCAGAGCTGCTGTATAGAAAATGACATCATACGTTCTGAACAATCAGAATCAAGTATTCAACAGTGCCGTCATATCATTGTTATGCATATTTGGGGTTAATTCGGATCGTTTTCTTAACGTCTCCGTTTTTACACTTTTGACTTTATAAGGCTCTTGTAAAGACCAGCAGTCCTTCAGCAATCAGCCCTCCTCTTCAGTTTGATTCTTATAGTACACTGTGTTACAGCCATAAAGCTGCAACGTCATGAGTTCCAGATGGAGCTCTTGCAGGGATTGCTTGATGAATTTCATCAATCCACATTCATTTCAGGAAATGGGCAAGTATACAGGAACCAGAAGTAATTTTGCATATTGCTGTCATAAAAAAGTAAAGGAATGGTGGTGTAGCTGTAAATGGATGACACACGGACAGTGTTTAATGCAACATGGCAGTTGTATTAATGGAACACTTGCAATCTGGCACGTTTTTATTGTTCCTCCGGCCTGATCGCCTGGGAAGGATTTTCTCGTGTAGTCTTTATCTGTGACATCGTCGTCTCTCTCCCCCCCCCCCCCCCCCCCCCCCAATCACACCATGTATTTGATGCCAGTTAATCTTGGTGCCCAAGTGACCCTTGTTTTTGTAATAAAAACACGACTGAGCCTTCTCTTTGTGAGAGCTACTAATTGTGCAAAAGAGCGATCATAATCTGGTGGGATTGTCTGTTTAAAACACACGGATTATGGCCATTAATGTGATAATGCCCATCCTCTGTATTTAACACACACACACACACACACACACACACATGCACACCTCTTTTCAGGGCTTTCTCAGTTTACCAGACTCTCATCTGATCCCCATGTACATCTCAGGCTTTTTGTGGTTTGACTTGGTTAGGTGAGAGAGGGCTAGTGTTCAGATAATCATTGTACTGTGGCTCAGTAACAAATCACTTCATAACCACAAACAAAACCAAACAATGCGCCTTTTCATTTCCATACAAGAGCTTTTTGTGTCAGTTGAAAGTATAGTTGTAGTATCCCTATAAACATATTAGTGAAAACATTTAATGGTACGTACACACAGACATAAAACTATTCTGCTTTGTCCCCCCCCCCCCCAATTAGATTGCTGCTCCATTAGACAAAGTTCAAGTTTATTAACTCCTAAGCAGACAAAATATTTTATTCTGTAACAATGCTGTTCAATTCTGTAAATTAAACTGTTATCTTTTTTCTCTTCCTACAGCTGACTGGAGAAGCTCAGGAGCTCTTTTCTGTGCGGCACGGTCCAGTGCGAGCTGCTCGTATCCTCCCTGCCCCTCAAATCAGTGAGTATTTTTCTTTTCATATCTCAGTGTAGTTTACGGGGCTTTTGTACTCCATGAAGCGTTAGGATCTGTGAGCCCCAGAGCATCTTCATCTAAACCTGCTTTACACGTTTGAGCTTTGAGTGTCAGTTTATTGTGTTGATCTAATTACTTAAAGCAGGAGTGGAAACACGAGTAGTCTGGAAGCCAGGGATAAGCCGATTTCTTGTTTAGATTATTGGTTGTTTTTTAAATTTTTTTTATTCATAGTCGCCCAGAGTACAAAGTGGATAAATGAAAAACTTTTAAACAAATAATGTTTAAACATCTTATGGAACAGTTTCTACCAAGTGAATTAAAGTGTGCACAAATAAAAGATCTCATAGCTGAAATGCTGGCCAATGTCTTTCTGACCTTTTGTCTAGGGTGCTAACATGACCTAACATGAAGAGACTAAATGTGTTTGTTTGGCTTAGTCTACATTAATGCACATAACTAGCACTTCATACGTTATTATACTGTGTTAGCTATTATATTCCAGTCTGGGCAGCACCCTGGAGATTTTACTTGCCCCCTGCTAATGAATTTATTATTCGTCCATCCCTATAAAGTTCTATCTAATTTGCATGACCATTTATGAAAGTTTCTCAGAAGGTTCTGAGGTTTGTTTTTGTTTTGACCCTTTAACTTGACTTAGCACAATTTATGAAGTCTTCCTTCGTTCAGTGGTTTGTATTGTGTTATGTTGAAATTAAAGACTACCCATTGCTCCTTAATTGCAGCAAGCGTGCCAGAGCCCTGCTGTTTTCCCTTGCTAATATTAAAATCAGCCCTTTAAGATCAGCATTGGCCTGCTGTCAGAGCGCTAGCTGGGATTTTACCCGTGCTGAGGCGGGGGGCCGCAGGCTTCAGAGACTTTTCCGCCTCTTTCATCACAACTCTTGTATTGGCTTCTACATGCTTTTGGTCAGTCCATTTGTCAGAGGAAGGAAATAGAGCAGTCTGACAAAAGTACACACTCCATGCCTTGTTGAATTCCAGTGCACCTCATTTGGTAGGAAAATGTCTTTGTGGCAAAGTTGAAAGTATCTACTTTGTTTCTTGCTTTCTTATTTCCACTGTAAAAATAATCAGCTTTGTTTCTAATTCAGAATCATTAGATCATATATTCACAGTTCTTTGTAAGCAACAAGGTATAATTCAGCTACATGAAATCTCCCAAGAGGCATTTTAATGTGACATTTATGTCTAGATTTGTGTTCCGGTCTTTTGGCAGATCCCAACAATGCACAATGGCGACTTTCAATACAAGCTGGACACGGATAAAAGCTAGCTTCAGTAATAAGAAGCAGCAGATAGCCAACACATAAGGAGAATGCTTCTCTGCAAAATAAAATGAATTGTTCTACTGGGGAAACTGATTGCAATCTGTATGCTGCGAACAGTGTTATACTGTAATGGGCCTTAAAAAGAGTAATTGTTTCGACCGGGAGCCTGGGTGGGCGGATTTGGAAAGTCCTGAAAATAGGTGTCAATTTTAATAAGTCAAGGTCTTTCCCAGAATAAAGGAGGAAGTTCTGCTTTCTCAATCCTTTAATTTATTTTCCACTGTGTTTCTAATGGTTACTATATTTTGTTTAACCACAAAGGCAACAGCCATTCATTAACAGTGAACTCAAATCTGTAATGTATTCATTTCCTTGCTGCATGCAGGATTATTTTTCTTCTTTTTTTCTGTTTTACCTTTTGCATGAAATCGTAAATCATATAAAACCTGGCCTAGAAAATGATTTGTCTCCAGATTCAGTTGTTTTTGAATTTGAGACAAGACTCGTCTTGATTAAATTGTCACTTTCATGCAGAAGGCAGCAATTAGCTATTGTATCTACTAGTCTATTTTTACATCATGGCTGAATATCGTGACCTGTAACGGTGATAGGAAATTTTTCTTTTCTTCGTCTCATTTTAGTACTTTACAGTGTTAGGGGTCTCGGAGCAGCACAATTACACTCACACGCTATACCACAGGGACTCTGCCTTCCTGCAGATGATTATTGTCATGGCACAGCTAAGTAAATTACAGCCTTTTGAAAAGCTAACATCATCTTCCGTCTTGAAATGATTGGAAGTTTCACTCCTTTATTTAAAAACAGAAAAATTAGATAAATATGGGATCTGTAAACATAAAGCAACATGCCTGAAATATGCCTACCGGCTTCAGTTTTTTTTTTGTTGTTTTTTTTTAAACCAATGCTCCAATTTCTCTAAACTCCCAAAATTAAAACCAGTCAGACAAAAGCCCTCTCCTAAATCTTTGAAGTCTATTTTTCAGCAGAGCCAGTGCAGAGACGCTCGTGTTAACACATTACACCAATTGGCGTTTCTGTTCTCAGCACATGCTTCATGTCTTGCATGTTGGTATTTTAATTTCATTTGATTTGCATAACTCTCTGTGTGAGTCCTGGCTTTATTTAGTGGTCAGTCAGGGTAAGTGTGTAGGCTGAAAGGAAAGAAATGCTGTCTTTTTTATATCCTTGAGAAGCCATAATTTGATTACAGTGTATCTGTTGTAATGCAATCAACACACATCCTGTTGTGGTAGTTGCTTTTTATCATCATGTGTAGTGGGTGGCTCTGGCTGAACGACAAGATGCCTCACATGCACACGGCGTATGAATGTCTCTCTTTGTGCGGGTCAGCAGTTCATATTCTCTCCTCTGTCCCTCCGGCTGCAGGTCCCCTGAACACTGACAGCTTTGCAGAGAAGCGGCCCCTTCTCGGCGTTTGCAAAAGCACAGGCTCCTCGGGGTGAGTGCTAAACAGTGACATCACTTCCTCACCATGCTCACATGCTGCCGATACATTTAATTACAGATCTGTTCTACTCACATGGACACACATGACCTAACCGCGAGTTCCTGCCTCACCATTTACATAAACTAAGATATAAACGCTGTTTATTCCAATAGAAACTGTTACAAATCAAACTTCATGGATAAAATTCTGCTAAGGTCACACAGTCAATCATTTTTTCATGATTAGTTCATGCTCTGATATTCATCTGCAGCGTATAGCTTGTGAAACCTGAGCCGAGACCATTTAAACTTGTGCAACATGAAGTTAACCGCATGTGTTGATGGAATGTTCCGTTGTTGTCCGGTTTATGACATTTCCTCCTTTTCAAGTGATAGCCTTCTTTCTGTGTGACATTTAGACATCATGAGGTCCAAATCTCAAGCATGTAATTTTCCTTACGTAACAAGCTGCATCAAAGGTCTCTTCACTGTGCTGATAGAGCAACGGAACCATCTGTCGAAACGCAAGCAAAACTTTCGAGACTAAATAAGCAACTGGCTCCAGAGGGCCCGGACCAGAGGCCAGCTTAGTGCTGCCACCCGAGGCAACGTGTGCCACCTCTGCACACTTTTGTCTCCATTGTGACAATATTCAATCTCCAATATTTCCTCCCCTGAAAATAGACTGTGTCTTCATCCTGCTTTGATGGGGACCACCACAATGTTTCCATGACCTCAGTGCTGTACAGGCATACTCTCACTCACTCTTTGTTTTGTTCTGAGGGTTTGGGTTTGACCCCCACTGATGGTTAGGCTAACGAAGAAAACCTGCCTCTTCTTAAAAACCGTAACTCGCACCCTACAGCTGAGTTGCACGGCAACTGCTACTTTACAATGCAAATGTCTGCTTAGCTCTGCTTCCATCCATTTTTATTTATTCTACCTAATTATTGCTTTGTATTATTTCCTAAAAGAAATTCCTGGGCCGAATTGCCTGACTTCAAAGGAAATAGTTTATAAACCAAAGTCTTCACAATTTTTAGTATATCATCATCTTGAAATAACAGCTTTTGTCAACCACGAGAGTGCATTCTGTCTTGACACTTAAATGGAAAGCACATTGGAGAGTTGGCTGCAATAGCATTGCTGGTTTAGAAGTTGGTTCAGACAGCTTTAGGCTTAGATTACAAGATTTGCAAATTAAAGGAAAACCTGAAAAGGGAAAAAGCATGCGTGCTGAATCCTTCGCGGCCGAATTCCAGCCAGGCACACTCAACATAACTTTATCAATGGAAAGGATTATGCCTTAAGCCCAAACATTGCATGGCTCTAGTGATTTTCCTGACAGCAAAATACATACGCTACACTTCATGGTGTGCACCCGTGCCAACAGAGCCTGCAAATTAGCACGGAATTCTTCTGCTAGACCGTTACTGGTAAACCCCTGCTTGAATCTGGAAAGGAATTGAGCTTCTAGCATCATTATAGGTGTAGGTTTCTTTTATTATGTTTAAGGTGTTTGCATATTTTAGAGACTACACTCATAGAATAAAGATGTATGTAATGGGGATTCTAATTCTTTGTGCTGCTGCTATTTCTTTTGAGGTTATAAGTTCAGCATTTAGAAAGCCTGCTTTTGTTCTTTGACATGGAGAAATTAAGTTGCTGGGCAGGCAGAAAACAGTACCCGCCCAACTGCTCCTTTCCCCTCAAGTTACCACATCTCTTTAGAGAGGATGTGGGCATGGTTTTCCACTAATTCAGTCCTCCGTCATTGCGGATATTAGAGCTGTGGAGGCTCAGCTTCTGGTCCTCTCCTCTCCTCTCTGGCCTCAGGTCCTGACTTTTTGGACTGGACTCTGGCTCTGGGACACTGGCAGGCCTCCAGCACTTCACTCACTCTCTGCCTTCTGAGTATAGCACTGATCCAGATGCTCAGCTCAACAACTCCTCCTATTCAAATATCCCACAGCACGTGAGGAGCTACACAAAGCACAATGTTATCATAGAGATCAGGAGTGTTTTTAGGATTGTCCTTACTCAGTGGGACAGACATATATGCATTAGGCATGTAAAATCCTGCTGGCACCTAATGCTCGGTTATTAATTATACAGCAGGAATGGAGGAAACCTATTTTACTTGAAACATCTATTTTTGAAGAGACTTAGCGAAAACCTGTCGTAATGTTAATCTGTACTTTTCATTCTAAACCTTTGATGTGAGATATCCCTTCTAAAGTGTATTAAATGATAAATCTCTTGAGTATTTGAGAGACAGAGGATTAAGAGGATTGCTGTAGCGATGCTTTTAAACTACTTGAGCCGAATTACGCTCTCACACCCAGAACTGTGGATCAGACTGACCAGCTACTGACACTGTTTAATCATCTTCATATTAGGATCGCTTTGTCTTTAATTACCAGAGCAGCGAGCATCAGGTACAGAGTGACACATGATGCAGTCTGGCAACACATAATGCTGTTAAACAGACATTACTCCTTTGTTCTTTACACCTTGTACATTTGTCAGACCGCATATGCGCCATATGGAGCAGTCCTATTAGCTGTTTGTAACTACGGTTGGAGTTACAGTTAATCTGTTCTCAAAATCTTGCCTTGCCTCCTCTCAGCTTTTTTGCCTCATGATACACATGATTTTCTTTTGAAACAGTACGGGATTATGTGGCGTCGACTAGCTTTGTGTCTTGCTGGTTAGGTGAAATAGAATGCCATTTATACAAGTATACAAGTGTTTTTATTAATATGGATAACCACTGGGGTTTCTTATCTTTTGTAACCAGCCCTGACCCAACAGAAATTTACTGTGAATTCAGCAAGAAGTTTTTGTCATCCTGAGATGGTAGTACGATAGAGTTATTCATTGCATATGCAAGATGCCAAATTAAACCTGCCATCTCTGAAAACAGTGGCTTCAGGAAAAAGAGTGGGAAATTGTAGTGTTAACATACAGTCCCCTCTGAAAATATTGCAAAGCACAATTCTTTTTTTTTCTCTCTAAGATAGATCAGAATTTCCACTTCATTCCTCTCACTTACTGTACTATGTTTTACTGGCTATTTAACCAATGAATAGCTCTTAATGTCTTCTCTTGGTTTGAGCCCTGAGTTCTTTGTGGTTCAAAGGAGTTCAAACACGAAGATATCTATGGGGAGAAAGCAAGCCATTGCACAATCACTGGTCATAGCCGACACAACAATTTGGCAAGAAACCAGTGGTGTACTAACAACCAGACATGGAGTAGGTCAGGTCAGCTAAGGAAAACCACATCATGTGATGACAAGCACATTGTGGTGAGGAAAATAAAACTCAAAAACAACAGTTAGTGACAATAACCTGCACAGGGCATGGGTGAAACACCCCCCGCCCCCTCACACTGCCCAACACCCCCGCGCACCGTTCCTCAGACACACCATCCCTTGCATGCCATTCCTCACACGCTGTTCCTCCACACTGTTTCCCGCTGTGCCCACTGTACCCCCACGCCCACTGTCCCCCCTCGCCCACTGTCTCCCCCCAACCCCCCCATTGCACACCATCCACCTGCACACAGTTATTTTTAATGAGTCGGTTTAAAAAAGTGATGTGGCACTCATTTCACTCTTCCCTTTGTTCTACCTGCGTTTTATTTTCTACTGAGTGCACCTTTAGTCATTTGGTCATTTGTGGTTTTAAAGTAATTTGAGATATGGGCTTGGTATGACCCACTGATAGATATGACAAGCACAGACCTCTCTTTTAGAATTAGGCAGAAGATTAGCACATTGTTTTCCCATGAGAGTTTCTCCATAGGAAAAAAATTGGAATGTACAGAATCTGTTAGATCAGCATCGTGTAGTGGACCCGCGCATAAGTCAAGGTCTCTACGGATAGGAAAGCACAAGCCTTTTGAAGTGTACCTTTCTTCTTTATTACACTTGTTTAAAAGGGTTTTGCATCAGAGTGTCGTTTCTTATCTTTCCTATTAATAGCTAAAGTGCTTACACAGAGGGATGGTCTCAATGCAGATTTGACCATTTATAACTCCTTGACTTTTTAGAGATCTTCACTGTGATATTTTTTGATTATCTAATGATGTGTGGAGGTGTTAAATCAGGATTAACTTTGTTGTGCTAAATTTATTGTCTTTTATGAGATTTATCTGTCTGACCTCTAAGGGGAAAAAGAAACGGGCGCTTTCTTTTTGTCCGTCAATTACCCATTGCTTCTCCAGAGAAACAGAGAGTCCTCACGTTTTTGATGAATACGTATTCTCCTAACTCTGCTGTATGCTGATGTGAGAATTAGGTGATAGATGTAAATGGATGTTAAGTAATTAAGATGGTAAACACCAGAATGGAATTACATGGTGCTTTAGAGTCTGAATGGTGACGCCAGTGTGTTAGCAGTATGCATGTGAATACATGGTAGATCCCAGTAAAAGTAGAGGAAATGTATTTCAGGCAGACAAAGAGCTGTGGTTGAACTTTTTACCCTAATTACTTTCCCACTAATGCCCACAGTGTGCTGAAATCAAAGGTCCCCCTCAGGCCTAGAGAATCTTGTGATGTGGCCAGCGTTTGTTGTGTACTGAAGCTCAGCTCAAGAGAAGCCGGAGGATTTAATGCACATTGAAATGTGTGACAGAATACTTTCTTTTACGAATTTCTGTGCCGTACCTACATGTATGTTTACTTGAAGGTAAAATTGGACTAGTGTGAGGATGTGCGGATGAACCAATCATGGCAAATATCTGTACAAGCAAAAGGTTGAAGGTTAGAAGGTTGAAAAGAACAACTCTGAAATATTTAGTAAAATAATTGTACTAGCAAGATGTTCTGTATTATGAATCATTCTACAATGCTGGTTTCTTTGTCTTGTTTTGCATATTCAGACCATGTAGACCTCGCTGTTTGTTTTCCGTTAGGAATCTAGGCAATGTTTTAAAAAGTTTTCCTGGCAGCTAAGTTCATTTGCCGGAAAACCTCTAGATATCCTGGCTTCTATGTTTTATGGTCCATTTCATTCAGGTTAATAAAGTTACGGATTAAAAGATCACTCGGAAGCATGACCGGTTTGAGATCTGTGTGCACATCCAGTGTAAATTAGTATAACAGATGAAAAGTTTATGACCAAGTGATGAAATGGTCAGCATCTTCATAATGACTGTTGTCAACCAGCGTGTTGCTAAAATTAAAGCGGGACCACGGCTGTAAAATCAGTAGTGATATTTCCCATCTGGTACAGTTGCAGTTCTGGACCAGAATAGTTCAGAATACATTTTATGAGCTTCCTAATGTGAAGCGAAATGGATTTTGCAGGACTGCTTTGTGGTCATTTTGCAGGATTGTACTGTATGATTAACTACGTGATTTGGGATGGTGTAAAGGCTACATGATGTAGACAAAACAGCAGATTGGGATTATTTTGCCATACAGTATCATCATGTGCTTTGCTATGAACCTTTGGTGTAAATTGGTTGTCTCTTGATGTGGTAAACCAATAAAAGATGACTTGCAGTAATATTTTTTTCTTTCTTTGGTATCTACTTATTTATTTGGCTGTTTGTTTATACTGTATCAGTAGCACACATTTTATCAGCCTTGAAGAGCTGGCCTGAGATCCAAGAGGTCAGAATGGAAATAATAAATTGTGGTCTTACAGTCTTCTGTAGAATAATTATTGCAACGGCTCAAATGGCAATAATGCGAAGGTGATATTTTGCCACTCTTAACAGAGAATGCAAAATTTAACAACTGGTCCAGTTTGCTATTTCTATAACTTAGTCCATGCCTGAAGGGAGTTTTCCCTCCTCACACTTGGCTGTTGTCTGAATTTGGGGATTTTCAGGATGAAAAAAGGTACCAGAAAGCAAAAATTGTTCCACGCACAGGAAAAGGGCAGGCATCGGTTTAATGGGTCGTATTTTTTAAATGTGCCCTTTTGTTGAAGAAAACATCTATTTGACATTGATAAAATGGGATCACAAAAGGGCTTTATATTGGTGCTCAATATCACCTACATGTGTGCAGAACCGAAGCTCTGATATAATTTTATAAAGGTAATTGAAATTTACGGTCACTCTTGAATCGAGCTCTAGATTTTCAGTGAGAGGAAATTGTATTATAGATGACAGTGCATTGCTTCCATTAGAAGCAGGCCATTAGTTCTCATCCAAAAAGGTAATTGAAGTGACCAATATGATGATTTTTTTTTCATGGCTATCACCGTCCCATTAATCAATCTGGAAGCATATCATTTGTGTCAAATTGGCTCCAAAAAGCTTTAAATTGGATTGATCTGGTCCAGATAATGCTGAAATCAATGAATAGTGGCTATAAGACAAGTTTGAGAAGTTAAATGCCACTATTAATCTCAGGATTTGAATCCAGAGTGTTTTCTGCTGTAATAATAGTGGCTCCTTGTCTCATTTCTATCCTGGTGATTAAACGTTGCGAGCCTAAAAAGAGCATCAAAGCAACATGAGAATAAAGTGCAGTAACTTTTCCAGATGCTGCCTTACATTTAACACACTCTGAAGCTGTCGCTAAAACGTGTTCACCCGATTCGCTATTATTATGTGCTCATTTAGTTGCTATAAAGAGAGTAAAACAGAGTACACTGACACGCACTCACACAAACACATGCAGCTTGGTTTCTGTCTCTTTTATTGGCCAGTCGAAGCTGTGAGGGCTCCTCGAGTGCCAGGGCTTTAGCAGATTGTTCCGGCTGTGGCCTGTGAATCCATCTGTGCTGGAGCTGGCTGCCGGGCATGGCAGTGTGCGGCCTTGTTCGTGTCTGTGGTTGCTGCCACAGCTCTCAGAATTGTGGCGTTTACACGCATGCTATAATCCAGTCCTGGCTCAGCTTGGAGTGTAAGTGTAGAAAGCTGAATATATTGAGTTCAGCATGAAATCAGGGCTGCTGTATCCCTGCCATTTTTCCTTAAAAAGGACTGGAAGCAGTGCCAGACCACAGCAGACTGTTCAAGCAATGCAACACAAGTCTAAGAGGTACCATCAGTGTCTCAGCTTGTAGGGTGACCCAAGGTCTGCCATTCACTGTTGTGTTTTTGTGTTATGGCCAACACACATAGCAAACCGGAACATTACTCACCCGCAGTCTCACAATGATGTGGACAAGTGGGTCAAACACATCTATTTTGGGCAGAAAGAAAATGTGCTGTTTGTGTCTCATCACAGCTCTACTCACAGCTCCTTTTCTGTTGGTTGGCACATTTATGAAATTTCTGGTTTTCTATCACAGCGCTTCGAAGCGCAGACTGTTCCAGCGCCTCATCGTTTTTCATTTAGTCTTTTCCGCTTTCATATTTGACACTTTGTGGCTGCTTTATGATGCACTAATATGTGCATATTGTGAAGCACGCCAGTGTTATAGCCACATCGTTTCATCTGCTCTTTATGTCTGCACAGTTTATGCTGGGAATAGTATTTTGGGGGATTTGTCCCCTTTTTGCTCCTCAGTTCACCCACCTGCCAGTTTCCACTCATCAACATGCTCCCTCTCCTATCATACAACAGCTACCAACTGAACAGTGACAAGATCCAATTTAACGCCTTACCAATAATGTTACCCAATAAATAAGACAGTTTGAAGTGACGATGTACTGGGACACTGTGCTGCACATAAGATAAGAAGTGTTTTTAAATTTGAAGCCAGGAGCATAGACGGGGGGAAAAGAACAAGCTATGCGTTTATATGTCTTTCAGGCTATGTCTTTTTAACTGGTCTCTGGTTTGATGAGATGCCTTTATCTAAAGTCATTCACCTAAACTTGTTATTGGCTGCACCAGAGGATCAGCTACAGGAGCCACAGTGGTTCATCCTTTGAAAACTAAAGTCACCCGATGATGACTTTAGTCATCTCTCTCTCTGACCATCGCTACGATGAGACACCATGGATTTTACATGTAATTGCCGAATTGCATGTCTGTGTCGAATCTTATCTGAGATTCAAAATCAAGTTTTAGCCAGGAGGCAGACATACAGTTCAATTAAGTGACAGACGTATCAAAATCATTAGAGGTTGCATTCGGAGCCAATTATTTTGTCAGTGATTCACTAGTTATTGATTTTCTTTATTTACTGAGACAATCAGATCAGTCAAGCTGCATCCTCATTTCTTCATTCTGCATTCCACCGTGACCTTTTCTCACTCGGCTTGCACTCTGATGCAGTCGCGATGTAAGGCAGAGATGCTTTGTGCAGAGCAGAATTATCATTATCAAAGAGGACATTTTACTTTATCAGAAACATGCCAGCGAGCTGACTGCTTGACATGGCAGACCCAGCAGTGCCAGGGAAGTTGTTGAACTTTTAATGAGGATTAATGTCTGAGTTCCTCTCTGCCAGCAGCCACTTTTTCTTCCCCCCAGATTGCATGATGTGTTACTTGACAAAGCATTTAATGTCAAATTTTGGGAAGGAAATGGTTGCAACACTTTTATACTGAATACTGATGCAATTAAATTGGGAAACTGCTCTTCTGTGGGATTGTTTAGCATTCAATGCGTTTCAGATGCATTCCAATGAAGACTGATGTATTTGTGATTTGTGCTTTGTTTATAATTACTGCCATGTGTGTATGTTTCTTACAGGACCAGCCCTCCTTACTGTTGTGTGGACCTATATTCACTAAGGACAGGAGAAATGGTCAAGTCAATCCAGTTTAAAACACCTATTTATGATTTACACTGCAACAAAAGGTATCCTGTTTGTACAAATGTCCTGCAATTTTTTTTTGTTTGTTTGTCAGGATCTGTTCCAGCTATCTGTATGTGCTGTTAATGGATTCCCTCTGTATCTTTAATTGCAGGATTCTTGTCGTCAGTCTTCAAGAAAAGATTGCTGCCTTTGACAGCTGCACTTTCACAAAAAAATTCTTTGTCACAAGTAAGCAGACTTCGGTCCTAATGTAGCAGTTTTGTTTACTCTTTATCCGATTCAATTCCACTTTAAACCCCAGCGAAGGACCTCCAGTTTTGTTTAAACCCTCGCACACAATGACATCATTAAAAAGCACTCGCCTTGTCTTTTGTTGTGTGAACCTGCACAATCTCATCTCCATGCATGCAATCGGAGAGCTGGAGACATTTTACCTTGTCACTCTACACGGCTATACGATATCAAAGACCAGTCCCAGGCTCCGTACTCGACAGGCCGGTAATCACTCGCCCTGGCCATTACATGAAAACACTTGTATACTCTCTTAAGTCTGTCCTTTCCCAGCACCTAACACGCTTTGACTTCTACAGTAAGGGCCATTGTGTCCTCTGAAGTCCATATCACAATCCGAAACCAGGCCTTCTATCCCCACTTAAGCAATCGTCTGTTGTAAATTGCCATTAGCGTAGTTTTAATGGCTCTCATTGTCTGTCTGCTTTCCCAGTCCACGTCTGTGCCACAGGAAATGACCACGGTCAATAACCCCTTACATCGTTAATCTCTCTTCTAAAGCTTCTTCATCATAAAAAAAAAAAAAAAAAAAAAAAAAAATCAAGACTAGACATGTTTGTTTTTGAAAGCGATTATGAGAAGTCATAAACCAGGACGATATTCTCAATCACACTGTCAGCTCTTTCTCCGTTTGAAACGGAAGCCCAGCTCTGTAGCATACGGCCTCCGAGTCCAGTACACGTCTGTGCCTTGCAAGAGATGGAAGTGAGGTCTGAGAACAATAATGAAAATAGTTCCGGTACACAGAGTATGTTAAACACATGTTATCCTGTAACATTGGCTCCCTCTGCCTTACAGAAGCTTTACACTCTCTGTTTGTGGCTTACCTCACGCTCTGTTCATCACAGCTTTAGATCCTGCCTCCATACACCAAATTATTGTCTGCATACCTTTTGCATTCTTAAGGACTAATTTGAAGTGTCAGCACACTTCTCTCATATCACAGGGTTATGCGTTCAAAAAGGGAGCTTTTCACATTTATTAGCAAAACCGTTATGTTACAGCGTGTCACATATTATAGTGTTTTAGATTAGATTAGATTAAATTAATGGGGTGTGTGTATGTGCACACGTTCTACCCTGCAGACGTTCTCGTCCAGGCTGCATGGTGCCAGTGTTTCCTATATGGCTCTCAAGGGTCAAACTGTCTGGTGGTTAATAAGCTTAGGAGCCATCTCACAGTCACTAAATGCCATAGCCTTCAATTTCAGGCTTCACAAATTGAACCCTGTATCCTCAAGTGTGAAGATCATACCTAATAAATACTGCACAAATAAATGCAGTCCAATCTATCAATCAGCTTGTATTCTTTTGAGAAATACATGGTATATGCTCTTTTACCTTGTCATTGCTGAAATATTTTCTACTGTAAGAGTGTAACTGTCGTTTGGTTTGACTATTGCAGTGCGGCATAAATTGTCATGTTGTAATGTTTATGTTCGGTCTTGCAGGCTGCTATCCTTGTCCTGGTCCCAACCTCAACCCCATAGCATTAGGAAGCCGGTGGTTGGCTTATGCTGAAAACAAGGTAGAAGTCACACTCGATCTTCCTCAAAATATTTAAATGTTGCATGAAAATCCAAAGCATCTCATTCAACTTTAAACAGACCTCATTTTATTGTTGCACTGTATGATAAAAGTTTCTGATTTGCTGCTAGTTCATTTAATGGAGTGTTGTTTGCTGCTGCACGATTGAGGTCAGATATTTCTCAGTAATGAACAGATGGGCCAGTGTGTCTGGTGTAGCGTAATGACTTTTGGCTAACAGTGAGTGAGTTTTCGTCCTTAAATGTTGAATGGGAACAGAACGTCTGGAGGAGGTAAGATGCAGAAGGGGTTAGGGGTTTAGGGTTTTAGGTCCTAATGGCCCTTTCCGCCCTTTCTGTATGAAGACGCCAGGCAGGCCTCTGTGGAGTAATGATAATGTGTGTGTGTGTGTGTGTGTGTGTGTGTGTGTGCAGCTGATCCGGTGTCATCAGTCCCGTGGTGGGGCATGTGGAGATAACTCCCAATCCTACACTGCTTCAGTCATCAGCGCTGCAAAAGTGAGTAGATGTTTCTGCCTACAGTTCAAGGCAAAATACATACATGCATTGTGAGTGATATCTGAAAGTCTAAGACACAAATAAAAAACTTAGCTATATGCGTCTAAATCTATTATTTAAAATAATAATAAATATTTTTAACCCATTGACTAAATGACAGATTCTAAGCTGATATATAAGCCAGTCTGTAAATGGATCCATTTGCCTTATCTAAACTTAAACTATAAAGAGACAGTGTTTTAAAAAACATACAAGTGTAGTTTCTAGTAAAATAGTCATAGTAATAAAAATATATTATTACAATACTGTCTGCGTTGCTATATAAATATCACTAGTCACGTTAATAACTGATAAAACGTCTTGGCATGCTCAGTACTTCCCTTCATTCTTTTTCCTTTGAGTTATTACAGCATTCCTGTTTGGTTTTCTATTGTGAATAGACATGCTCATTCTTCTATAAACGTATTCTTTATTCTATGTGGATACTATATTTCGTTTAGTGGTGGAAAGTCTTTTCAAAATGTGGTTTTATGTATGTATGTATGTATGTATGTATGTATTAATTAATTGATTTACTTTATTTATTTATTACTTGGAGTAATCTTACTGTCCAGCTATCTATAAAGACATCTCATTAAGATATTTCCACAATAATATTTCTCAGTGGTACAAGACAATACAGTCAGTTTACCGGAGGCCTTACGCATATTTTGAGAAAATCCTCCTCTGACACACTCCCCAGTGCATCTGGTTTTAGGCTCCTCTCCCCAGCAGGTTAATTGATTTATTAAGCCCACATCTGTATTCCCAGGCCGGCCTACTCTCCTCCCTAACGAGCTCTAACGGCTTACGTGAGAGAAGCACCATTAGCCCTAATGGTGGCATACATCAAAAGCAGCGCCCTAAAGGTTAGCAGGGAGGAAAACATGGTTAAAAAAGGCCTGATGCGTAGACGGGGCCGTCTGCAGATGGAGCCGTGATTTATAACCGTCTTCTTCGTCCTGACACGCCGTCCCTGTGCTGAGTGGCTCTGAGTGCGGCTGTCGAGGGGCCAGGGGGCTATCTCCCATCAGTCCTGTAACTCAATCACAATGCCAGGAGGGGGGGTGTGCCTCGCTCTGGATGGGGGGGGGCAATGGGGACTGAAAATTGAATTGTGACAGAGCACAGACTGTGTAAATGAGCGGGATGGGACTCCGGGAGCAATGCTGTCGCGCCAGCCACAGGACAGTGTTTGAGGTGACTCTGGTAGTGGCTTCAATGTTGGTGTCTGTGTAAAGCGGGGCAGTTGTGTACTTGTGGTAAATGGATAGCATGGCTTAAGTGGAGTGTCTTGCTAGTTTCTCACTTGATGTAGTACCGAGCCGCTCGCTTTGTCTGTGTACGTGTGTGTGTGCTGTCTAGGCCCCTGAAGAGCTTAATCAAGCATTCAGGCCGGGCGGCAACGTCAATACCTTGTGGCGCCTGTGTTTGTTGGGCCCTCTGGATAGTGCTCTGACAAGCCCACTAACAGACTGTGTGTAAATTGCCTTGGCCCATCAATTATTAAGAGAAACGTTTGCCGCCTAATTGATCAACGCTAATGTGTTTTCTAATCACTGCAGTTGGAGTTTTTAGTGCTAATCCAAACAGTCAGCATTGATCAAGGCACTGGGCAGCGGGGGTAGGTGGTGGCAGATCCTATTCCTGACTCCTGCTGTCCCAGCATTTTCTTATCTCTCTGTTGCTCAGATTGCTAAGCTAACACACTCCAGCAGAGCATTCGCACGTCATGTGTTTAGATGATGCCTAACAAAAACATGTTGATCTTACTGGAATTTGCACAACCACAAATGCCTGGAAATATTAGGAGCTCGGAAAAGAGTTGGAGATGCACATCATATAGGATTATAATGAACAGTTTGATGAATTATCTGCTGAGGGAAGGGGAAAGGAAAATAAAATTGTATCAAATCATATTAAATAGACTTTCGATGTGGTCTCGCTTTGTATCATCTAAAATATATAAATGTTGAAAACTGGTGGTAGCTATTCAGGATACCTCATTGTACCTTTAAATTAATAGAATATTTAATTCAACAATTTATACAGAATTAGTACAGGCTTATCATTTGAATGATGTTTCTGAGCATTTCAGGATTAGGGTTGTGTGTACGCTTCTTGATCCTTGTCACTCGGCGCGAAAAACGAAAGCAAGACGTGGATGCAAAATGTCTTGAGGGAAAATTTGTTTATGCTTGACGTAAAGGCAAATTACTATTTTGTGAAATTAGTCTTTAATTAAAAGATCACTTTTAAATGTTCCTTATATATCTTTTAGTTAATTTAAGCCTTAGATGTTTTTTTAATATTAATAAAACAAAATTTTGACATTTTCAAATGGAGCATGACAACAATTTATATAGAAACGTTTTACTTTGTGGTTTGAATCATTGCCTTTTAATGTTTCATTATTGATGATATTTAGTTTCTTTTGCATTAGACTCCAGGGGGATAAGGAATAATATCTGAATTTGTACATGACACAACCAGTTCTAGCTTTTTTTCTAGAACAAAAGCTCTTTAACATATGATGTACATACAGTGCTGTGTGTTCTGGTTTTGCTGAAGGATGTTAGAAAGGTTTCAGCAAAGAGAAACTCTACAGTTCATGAAGAAGAAACAATTTGCATTTGTTTAAAATTTTATGATTGTATTTTTAATATGCAAAACTTCAATGAGTATTTTACCTTCTTTTCTTTTTTATTCTTAGACACTAAAGACGGGACTGACGATGGTGGGTAAAGTAGTCACCCAGCTTACAGGCACACTGCCCTCTGGAGCTCCAGATGAAGAGGGTACAGCTCACAGCAGCAGCCGCCGCAGCCCTCACCAACCTGGCGTGATTACTGTCATAGACACACACACTGTGGGAGAAGGACAGGTACACAAACACACACACACGTAAACACACACACATACACAAACGCACAAACACACACACATTACAGCACGCATTTTAACAGCCTGTACCTCTGTTTAAATTTTAATCTTTCGAAGAAAATATATAACAGATTTTAGTCTTGTTTGTAAGTCAGTCTTTTTTAAACTGTAAAAGGAAAACATAACTTTTTACTGGCTTTAAGTTCCATCTCTCCCCAAAACAAATACAGTAATGCAATGTTACAGGCTCACTCAAGTCTGTTTCTTTCTTTGATGTGTATTGAACTGTACTGTACACGGATCAGAGGATTGAGTGGGACAGAGGATTATTATTTAATGTTTTGTTTTCATCATGGGGAATAAAAGTGTGTTGGTTGATATTTTTTGCTTTAGTGTTTGTCTGTAATGACAGCAGCAATGCCAGGAGTCACTTTACGTTTCTGTTTTATTTTTTTTTCTTTTCTTTTGAGAGTTTGTCTGACCTTGATGTAAAAACATCCTGAATAGTTCTGTACCATTTATTAATCCCATTCAGCATTCTCTTTCAAGAAGCTTTGTGTCCTGCACTGATTTGTCATCACTATGTTATAAGGAAGCATATTCTGTAAGTTCCGAGTTCGTGGCAGGACGACGACTGCCAGGCTCATGACATAATACCACTTCCTGTACCTCGGCTGTCCCTGGCACGAGGGCTGCCGTAGTGAGAGATGAGAGCCAGGTGAGCAGAGGTGAAGGGAAGACTGGTGACACTCAGAGTGCATCTGAAGATGAACACCATTCGACTGCTCTTTTGTGGACATGCAGAAACCGCTCCCAGGTGTTCATCTTTCACACAGGATCTCTTTAATGGAGTGTCAGCTTAACAGACCGGTTTAAATGTTTGCAGTTCTCTCGTTCAAGGATTTTTACTCAGACAGAGGTTAAGTTGGAACAGATTTCCCTCATGTTCCTTTTTTACTTCCCCCTCCTTCTCACCCCGTGTTGATTTTGACCCGTGTAAACAGCTCGTCTGGTTTCCTGGGCTGTTAAAAATCTGAAGGTTAAACCAGAGTGTCCACAGAGGCTCGACCTCACACGCTACACCCATTCAGAGGTGTGATTTATTCCGCTTACGCACGCCTCCCGTTTTTCACCAGAGTCAACACTTTTACCTCTTCATTTGAAAGCTGTGGAAAAAAACGCATGCCATAGTCACCTCTTCAGCATGGCGTAGATGAAACCTAACATCACAAGATCTAGGCCACTTAGTAACATGTTATTGTGGCCGGCACACATGTACGTACACACGACAATCCTTTGTTCATCAGTGTGATCTATAAGGACTAGCACACCAAGGGGTCGGCTGTCACAGGAGAATAACTGACTGACTTCGTTCTTCAAACTTCACATCTGAAATATTTTATTTCTCTATTATACCACATCATGTGTTCACGATTACAGATTTTTTAAGTTTATTAAACTATGTATAGTTATTTTTAATGTTGTGTAATGTTAGTTTCTGTTATCATGTATGTTATACCTGACCTCCGTTCTTGTCCTTTCCTCACAAGACTCTTTTTTTTTTTTCTCTCTTAATTGAATTTTTTTTTTTAGGTCTTAGTAAGTTTGTCAGACCGAAAGTTATTTGTCCATTGTAAAAACATTACAAGGTGCTGACACTGAAGACCATCTCCATACAAAGTGTTTCACCAAATCAGTGGTCATACATCCTTATTTCACTGCTATTTTTCTTATGGTGTACCGAAAGTCTGAGTGAGAAACTCAAATTAAAGCCGGAAATACTATCAGAACTGCTGTTTTGCAGAAAAAGAATGAACACAATCTAACCAGTGCGAGTGGAGAGAAAATTCAACCGCTCTTTGGTATAACTCTTCAATAAGTTACTGGCTATATACTGAGTTTGTAACATCCTCCAGGAGTTTTCTCCTTCTGCTGGTTTTCATCTCATTCCCTACAAAGCACTTTTTTCACATAAATTTTCAGTCATACCTGAATCCCTGTAAAACATTATCTGTTCTCTGGTATGAGACCTGTTTTTTGTCACTGGGGCATTTTTTGTGAGTCTGAACTGAAACGTCTTGGTTTGAGAGCAAGGCTGTTTTGTGTTTGGACTGGGTTCTATTAAAATGAGCGGCATGCTCCTTAATGCAACACCCCGCTAGATTTATCACTCTTCTCTCTGGCCTCCTCATGTCTGGCCTTAGTTATAATCTCTTTCATGAGTCAACTTTAACAGAGGGCCACTGACTAGAGAATGGCCTCTTGTGGAGCACCACCTCTCTCCTCTCTCTCTTACTCGCATTTTTTTTTTTTTTGCTCTTCTTTATCTTCCTTCTTGCCCCTTTTCTGTCTGTCTGCTTTCTGCTTTCGCTTTCCTTACTCCTCCTTCTGTTTCCCAATCTCAGAGGTCACTTTTTTCCTGTTGTAACACATAAAGGATGAGTTACAGATCCATAGTGCTGCTCTTTTAACTGAGAGCTATTAATCTCTTTTGGATATCTATTAGCAGAGAGACAGTCTAGAGTTTCCTCCTGCTGTGTGTGCTTCAACTCTTTCAACGCTTCATGTATTCTTTCATTTTTTTAGGTTCTGGTCCTAGCTATTGTAGATATCGTATACAAACTCAGTGTGCACAGGAGAACGTGGTGGTTGTTTGTTGGTGTAAGACTATACGAACACATGCATTGTGTTTAACTACTGCACCATCACTTAATGCTCAATACTGACAGAAGGTGTTGATTTGTTTTCTATCTCAGCAGCTCAGACAGAAATTGATGTTAATGTGCTCATACTAATACTGTGTCAGTTTTATTGTAACATCTTACTCAGAAATGTATGTAGCCAACTCACCATTTTTAAAGGGATTAAACAAAAACTTGTGTGATTAATGATAAGGTGAATCTTTCTGTGAGAACATGTCTGGGGAAGGTGTCTCCAGTGTCAGCATGTTGTATTGTATAGGAGGCAAAGATGTCTTCAGAAGTGAGTGGGAAGACTGTTTACAGATGCTGTAACGTAAACGATAGCATGTCTCATGGACGTTCACATTAAAGGTAACTATAAACGTATCAAAAGTATGACGTGCCACAATGTCTTTCATATGACTTATGAAGTAAAACACTCCAGAACGTGCTGTTATTCAGGGCATCGGCTTTAGCACAGTAACCGGAACTGGCTACTTCACTTCACCCAGTCATTGATTATGTTCTTGCTTTAGTTAGGATGCAGTTTTGTACTGACTCAGTGTGCATTGCAATGTGGTCTTCTTTGGAGGCAGAGTGAATGCAGTCAAATTATATTTGGTTATGTTTGGTCTGCTGAATCAAGTCTTTTTTTAATTTGATGACTTTAATGTTGTGATGCTTTCGTGTGTATCTGTAGGTGCTTGTGAGTGAAGACTCCGATGGAGAGGGAGTGGTCGCTCATTTTCCAGCTCATGACAAACCCATATCCTGTATGGCGTTCAACCCGAGCGGTAAGTATAACCATTTACAGTGCCTTACCGAAAACCCCACATCTATTAAAGTTGACACTTAAGTAATTACTCTTGATCCCAAGTGTTTATGTGCATATGGTGAAATTTGATGAGAAGTGAAAATGGCAAAGAAGCACCACGTAGCAATGCCAATGTCTGTAAAATAGCTTGTATGGGATGGTCGAAGATGTTTTTTTTTTTTTTTTGATGTGGTCTACTTTAGAAAGTGTCTGGCACCAGGGCATTGAGTTGAAATGAGTGATTGTTGGCCCTGTGGCAATAAAGTCTACATCCAGGCATTTTAAACACACTAGCACACTGACTAATCAGTTCGTGTGTGTCCATGTGAAAGTGCTAACTTAACCCTGATGTGTGGATGAAGTATTGCCAAAGCCCTCGAGCTCCATCAGGTCCAGTTTCACCACCTCAAAGATGAAATGAAATTTGAAGTGATCACTCTGTTGAAGAAGATGCGGGACAAGTTGGTAATTCATTATACATTTACTTCCGCATGTCACAACACACTTTACCTCACAGCGACACCGAGGCAGGTCTGACATTCATCCCATCACATGTCTCGGAGAGTCACCTCAAGTTCTATAGCCATGCCCTTGGCCTGACCTTGCATGTGCCATGCTGTGTTATAGCCAGTCATCAGAACACCTTTGTGCTTTTGCACATTGTTGTGTTTGTCCTTCCGGAAATCTACTACAGCTAGCGTATGGTGTCATGTGTGTTACAGGTAGAGTGGCCAGTTAATAAGGAGGTGCTGACAGCTCCTGCCTGACAGTGCCCTTAGAGGAATCCTTCAAATACCAGTCCTTATTAATGCACTGTGGGAAAGTCCACGCAAGATGGCTCATTTTCCACCTCTGCCTAGCTGACCTCTGCTAAGCTCTGCTTTACACCCACCCCCTCCCCCAAACCCAGGTCCCCCCAACACTTTTTGAAGGCTTGATAGAAACGTCACTGCTCACGTTTGATGAATTTAAATGGTGTGAGAAAATTTGGATACTTTGATACAGGTTTATTTGTGTAGCAAGTTAGACTCAGAGCTTGTCACATGTTATAAACCACTTTTTATATAAATCACGTTAATCCAGTGAGATTTTCTCTTATATGCTTTGTGGCAGTTAGAACTTTGAGCAGTTTGGCAAGAGCTGCTTCAGGCTGATATAGAGCTCATGTGCTGTTTAGATTATAGGCATGCGCTGCAGAATATAGCATCCGGCTTGTATTTTGCAGTCTTTCTAGTTCGGAACCATGACCGTGCCATGGAGAATTACACTTATTTTGTTTTAGAATAGCTGCTCTGCACACTGCTAGTGTCTGGTGTAAAGCCATTTTATTAACGTGACCGCGCACACACTGCTGCCGTGGTCTGTTATAAAATAGGCTTAAGAGAAGCTCCAGATTGAATAAAGGCTAATGAACTCACTCCCTTTTAGTAACTGCTTTATCCTGGACAGGGTTGCAATGGATCTGGATCTGGGTGCGAGGTGAGAATACACCCATGAAATCCATTGCAAGGCACCATGCACACACATTTACACCTGGGGGCAGTTTATCTTAGCCATGATGAAACTAGACACCCAGAGGAAAGCCATGCAGACAGGGTAGTTACATGACAGACAGTAACATGAGTTTAGGATTGAACTGGGGACTCTGGAGCTCTGCCTATAATAATAATAATAATAATAATAATAATAATAATAATAATAATAATAATAATATGATGATGATGATGATGATGATGATAATTATGATGATGTTAAATAAAAATAAAATATTATGGTTAATAATAAAATCTCCTTGCAGGCTCCAAACACTTCTCAGATTAAGATGGTTTATTAAATTACTACTAAATTACTACTTTACTAAATTACTACTCACCTATAAGTGTGTGTGTGTGTGTATATATATATATATATATATATATATATATATATATATAGAGAGAGAGAGAGAGAGATAGATAGATAGATATATGTAGTGATATTAAAATGGTAGTGTTCTCTTTCTTTAATACATTATATGTGTTAGACAAGCATAAGTGTGACCGAGATTATAGGTGGAATATAAATATAAAGAGAGTTTGATCTGAAATAGCTGGCCTGTTGGGGGCGCTGTTGGTTAACCTTTGTCTGTGAGCTGAGAGCAACCTTTGTCCTATTAACCTGCACGGAGGAGAGCTGTAGTGGACCTACACTTAGTGTGCTCTCGCTCTGGTGAATGACACAGTGATCATCATCCACACAGCCTTTTCATGTTTGTTTGTTGGCTTAGCTACTTTGCAATCCTGAGCAAAATACAAACACAGCTTCTGCATTCACCAGAGTGTGACACACTATTTAAATGTTGTGTAGTGTGAGTTTGTTTTTCCTAAGTTCTAAGGGTTCTTACATGAAATAATGACGCAAAGACTATAAATGAAAACCCTTTAAAATCTGGTTTGACTGACAAAATTAGCTGAACTTTAAGAGAGTTGGTACAGCTGCCTCGATGTCCAGTGAAAGCTTGATGTAGTGTTGTGGTAACTCTTTTTTTTTACAATATTAGACAGAGGTCACAGGCCCAGCTCAGGGAGGCCCCACTCGGGTCCAGTGAGTGTTAAGCCTCTAGCACAGCCCTTTGTCAGACGTCTTCTGCCTCATGCAGAGAGGACTGCAGGCAACTCGGTTTAGATATCAGCAGGGCGCACAAAACTTCAAACAGATTAACCTTCCACTTGTCTGCTTTAGTCAGAAGTAATGGGATGTGTCTGTTATCACTCGTGTGCCCAGGAATAAATCGAAAAGGCTGTAAGAATTGTTACAAAATCATGAAATTACTTAGCACCAATAAGGCTGAGAGGATCCCTCTATTTTGTTGAGACTAAAAGAGCCTGTAAACAGGGAATGAGGTCTGACTGACTATTCATCATGAATGGACACACACACAAGTCATTTAGGTGCCTGACATCATAAGATCAAAAAAACAAGTTCTTCAACATTGTTGGTTTCTGGCCTTCTGGCTCAGTGTAAAGGGATTGATGTTAATTAGCGGGAAACAGTCCCTGTCTCCTAGCTGCCGCGGATTCAGAGGGAATTACATGCAAGGGCTCGCAGCTGCAGTGGAAAGTGTCACGTTTGCTGTAGGATCGACCACAGCTCCCACGGGTGTGGGTAGATTTCAGAAATGGAAAAGAAAAGCCCTAGGACAATGCAGTGATTTGACACTGACTGGCAAGCACAGCTCCCTACTCCAAAATAAAAACAGTTGTGTAAGAAACCCAACTCAGCAGTATATGTTGGACACACAACAGAAGAGCAAGGATGGAAAATGGTGGCCATGTGGTAGGCTGGCGCTTGCTTTATGGTTTTTGTAAGATCTATTTGTAGGTGTGTAATTAAAGGATACTCCAGCGGACTGTACAAACCTGTACATCTTATCCATGTAGGCTTATTTTGGGAACTTGTGACAGCTAGATTTCAGCTTAGCATACAATAAACTGCTCTCCTGTAAGTGTTACGTGTTAACGGGTTGCATGTAAGCCTGAGAATATCTTCAGTAGAATCAGTGTGATTCTGCTTCTTTCTGGTAGAACGGTTCAGTGTTCTTGTTCGGAAAATGATGATTTCATGTAATTCATTATTACTCAATCTCTGCTTTATCATGGTCATGGTCACAGTGCATACAGAATACACCCTGGATGCCACTTCAGTGGGCACACACATGTTCACACGCTCGTTCGCACCTAGAGGCAGTTTGGAGGAGATAATCCACATACCGGCATGTTTTTGGGCAGTGGGAGGAAACTGGAAAGCCCAGAAGAATCCCACATGGACACATGTGAAACCTTATACAGACTGTAATCCGAGATCAGGATAAACCGCATACCCTGGAGCTGGTGCACCACCGCACCGCCTGTTCAGCATACTTTACACAACATATTTTGAGGTAAAACAAAAAAAAGAAGAAGAAGAAAGAATAAAAAAAATTACACTCAATATTCTAAACCTGACACCAGTGGCGTAAAATGTGTTCTGGACATTTTTAAACTCCAGCAGCAGAAAATTTATAATACATAATATTTTTATATGATCTTTTTCTCTTTCTTTTTCAAAGATTTCAGAATTGTATTTGCTATGATGTGTGTGAGAGACAGAGAGACAGAGAGAGAGAGAGACAGAGAGAGATGGTAGCTGCAGATCGTCTTTCAGAGTTTGAACACAGTGGGACAGTCAGAAATGATTACAGGTTCTAGCTGAGAAGTTGTCTTTTTTTAATGCCCCTTGCCAGCAGGGAACTTGGTATTAGTGGAATTTGCCTGGAGCATAGGCTCTGTCTCGTAAAGTTGATCTCTCTGTTAAATCAGATGATCTGATTATTGATTTAATATACGCTTTTCTAACAGAGAAGTAAACGTAGCAAAAAAATCTTAGCATGAATAGAATGTTGTTTCCACCATCCCACCATTTTGTGCGACATGTTTTTAGCTGTTTGCAGTCTGATGACACTGCTGGTATGCACACAGCTTTATTTTGTGGAAAAATATTAGTTGATTCCTTAGATACCTTTCTACCTACCAAAACATGTTCAATTCAAAATATTCACAAAGCTTCGCAGTGCTTATTGCTATTTTTAATTTTATTTTATTGTTTATCTCATCATAGAGGTAGCTTTATAATGAGGCATAAAATAACTTAAAGCCTAGAACAATCTAAAATGAATCAGCCATTGTCCAGGAAAAACCTAGAGCTCACCTCCGTCTGAACGGCATTAGCGTTGAAGCGGCACGAAGAACTGTGAAATCAGATCTGCCGTGCTGAATGTTTCAGGGGATTAATTAGTTAACAGGACATTCTGTGAAATAAAAGAGAACGTTTAGACGAAATGAGATTATCATCCACTGTCTGCAAAAAATGCAAAGGATTACACGTTTCATCCGTTCACTCCTCTTATCTGGAGATTTGGTGGTTTTCCCAATTTGTTTTTGGCCTTTTTATCATTCACACAAAAAGCCGCATAAGGCTGGTTAAGCCTCTGTGGGAGAATGTGCTTTTCTACCACCACACCACTGATGAGCTTTGGATTGTAAGCGACGAAGTAATAGCAGAACCTTTGAAGATGATGTGGAGCTTAAATACAGTCCCTCACGTTAAACATCTTTACCACTAAACTTAGGAGAAACAAGGAAGTAAAGTGCTTAACAAAAACCAAAATCTGTCTGTGCAACAAATGACCCAAGAGCACCTTTTCCCCCTTCACCTCTTTCCTTTAACCTCTGATATAAATAGTGGATGAGGTTTCCTAGCTATGAATGTGAAGAGCTGCTTTATGCCAGAGCACCACAGGAGTGCTGTGCCACGAGTGTGTTTGACAAGCATGCTCTTGGTACCAATTTGCCCAGACAAACAAGGCTCCCAGCCACAGGATGCTGATGCTCTCCAGTCATCTGCGGAATCCACTGCACTCCTCCCTACAGCCCAGAAGAAGGAAAAAACTGTATTACATTCTCTCAAGCTTATGGATTGCTACAAAGTCGATACGGTCCACTAGAACCAGATCCGTCAGTATGTCCTTGCTAATATCAAAGCTGACTCCAGCTTGGGATCAAACAGCTCCACTTTTAGAAGTTCTCACTTGGTCTGTGAAAGATTAACAAGTTATTGACTGACCCGAGCCAGTCCCCTTCCTCTCCTCCTCAGCATTATCTGATGGTTGGATTGAGGGTGGCCTCTGGACTCGGAAAGTGTTGCTTGTTTTAGGCCTGAGTGGGTGGCTTTGATGTAAAGCTGGAGTCTTTTTTCCCCGTTGCATGTGTGTGTTCCACGGCTTTCATAAACACCTCGATAAGTGTAACACGCAGGGTGATATCACTGACCGAGTGGACACCCACATGAATCCACACGCAGTGCACATGCCCATGTCATTACAGCATTGGAAGCAGCACCATAGACAAAGCACAGTGATTGATGTGGTTTATTTACTCTCTTTATCTCCACTTCAGAAGTACATGTCTCTGGTGTAGAGGAGCCTGTTTCCTCTGTCCTGTCCCTCAGAGCGCTTTCCACACACATGTTTAATTTGAGATTTCCTTTTTTCTCAAAGGTTTTAGACAACTGTTGTTAATTAAGATGGCTCTTTTTGTTTAAGCTCTCTGTACAGCCAAGATGAAGATATCAATGCTAGACAGACTGCTGACATCAGCTGCACTGACTCAGGGGGTGACTTCATGGGTTTTCTCTTATGCCTTCTGCTTGGGTTGTTGTTGGGGGGGTGGGGGGGGAGGGTTATAGATGTGTGAGGGGGGGGGCAAGAAAAAAGGGCAACATGAGTCATGAGTTCAAAGGGCAACATGAGTCATGAGGGCTTAAAAAGTACAATGTGGTATACCACAAGGTCCTGTTGTTTTTCACCTTACTGTTCTTGTTTTTGTTACATTCAGCCCACTGAATATGTAATCCACTATCAATGTAATGTAATCCACGTTAGCTTTCAATTTAGCTTTTTATTTAGCTGTAGCAGTGCAACCTACAGATGTGTATAAGGCCTGTGGTGCAGTCTGTTCTGCTTTATGGACATCCAGTCAGAAAATCAATATAGTCAAAACCAGCCATATGCTAACCTAATAGCATATTATGCCTGTACTAATTGAAGCTATATCAGCTGTCTCTTAAGGTTCCTTCTTGTCTATGTGGTTCTGCTTACCATGTTTAGAGATTTAGCACATTTTTAAGTGCTATTTTAATAAGGATCGCATAACATAACATGTGCCTGATCCCATGTGTCCACATGGAAAATAACTTATTTTAATTGAAGCAAGTATGTTTGTATATTCATGTGCCCCACATGTCTTCCCAACATCATAAATAATTCTTTTGCCTCGGGGATAAGGTGTTATAAATAGGATGTGTAAGAGGTTGCTTTAACGTCTCAGGTTCCTGAAATTTTGTGGTGGCTTACCAGCACCGAAAAGTCTGCTTTTTAATCTTGCTTCCTGTGGGCTAACCAACTGACGCCTCTCCGCGAGGCTCCGTATTTCAACAAGGCCACAAAAGCCCCAGCACTACCTTGCCAGTCTCCACTGGCTCTTGGAGAACAGAGTGTACCATCAGCAAACTGGTGTCTCAGTAAGCTGGCCAAGCCTCATCTGTCAAAGCCAGGGTAAGCAAGGGAGTGAGCGTGCAGGGCGAGGGAGAGGAAGCTCCCAGATAAACATACCGCAGCGCCTAAACTCCTAATCACTCTGCGCTTCCGTTTCCAGCCTCTATAATTAGAAGGCCGTCTTTTCCATGTATTCCCAGTTGATGCAAATGCTTCTTGTGGCTTGGCACCTCATTTGGGGCGTAGGTTAGTTTATGGCCGAGCTGTAGCTTGGTTTAGTCTTCTGATACAGCATAAATAGCTAACCGCCATCTAATTCACTGCCTGACTGTTTTTCTTTTTCATGTGAGCAATCTGTGCATGACCCTTCCTCCACCCCTCAACACTGCTTCCTTTCTTGCCGCCCAGTGTGAGGGCTCAGCCACACCTATAGCAGCTGCAGCTCTGAAGTGTGAACATGAGGATGCTGGAGCACAGGCTGGATGAGCTCATCTAGTACTTTGGCTATTTTGGTGTCAATTTATTTCAACCCTCTTGCACGTGTCAGTGCAAGGTCTTCTAATGCCCTGCCATTTAAGCTCCTTTTTATACATTTGTCAAACCGCTTTATGAAGACTTGTCTCTAATTACAGCCTTCTGAAACCTCAGCATAAAAGTTTGAGCTTTGGAACATGACGAGTGTCGTGTTAAGTTATGATTGAGAAAGCTGTGCTTTGCTGCGTCTTTTGTGTGATTTTGCCAGACTTTCATATCTGTGTAAATATAGCTTGCAGAGCTGTTTTGAAAATTATATTCTGTATCGATGTTTAAAGTCATTCTTTCCTCAGTGTGGTTTGTTAAGTGTGTTGTTTATAGTAAGAGCCTATTCTTTCTGTAACTTGACTAGCATACTAGTGGTGGAATGAAAGGCTCCGTCAGCAGAGGTTCCACACGGGTTCTCCTGTGGTTGGGTTTAAATATGAGCCGCACGCTGTCATGCCCTGAGCACTGAAGGGTGCGCTTGGGCATCAGGTTGTGTGCCAAGACTGCTTGTACCTTCCCTAATCGTAGCCTTGGTGCCGTTTATTTAGACCAAAATGATCAACAGGCTCTACACTGTTTTACGTAACTCATTAATAAACTGATATTTCTGATTGCAGGTATGTTGCTGGTGACTGCTGACACATTAGGGCATGATTTTCATGTGTTTCAAGTCCTCACTCACCCGTGGGCATCGTCACAGAGTGCGGTTCATCACCTGTACACCCTCCACAGAGGGGAAACTGAGGCTAAGGTAAGACAGTGTACACACACCTCTTTGGCCTACACTAACGGCTCTGTCTTTTTGCTATATAGTACAGATTCATCTATTAATATTTCGGTATTCAAAAAAGGTTAAAGGCAAATACAGCAGGAAGTTTTGGAGTATTTTATTAACTCGCACTGTTGTGTGACTGTGTTCCTCTTTCACACATATACACGTTCACACCAGCTTTTTTCATTTGTGATTCCGATGAAATATTGCTTCTCTAAATTCTTTTAATCATCAGCCTAATCACTAAAAGTCTTTGAGGGCCACCCACTGTGTTTATGGTCCCTGTGTTTTAGATTCTTAGGGAATATGCAGTTTGAACATGTTTTTCATCCTCTTTGGATCCCTTTGTGTTTTCTAAATACTGTCAAGAGACATGACTCGGAGCACCGTGCAACTCTACACAGAGCAGGACTCGGCCCTGCTGCTGAACTCTCCCTGGCTCTTTCATGATTTTCCTGCACAGCGTGTGAGAGACAACAAACAGTCTGCCAGCGATCCTCGGGGAGTCCTAACTGATCTGAAGCGTGATGTAGGACCAGGCAGTCTTTATTGGTGTTATAATCCTCTGGAAGAGCGCAGAAGTGTTCGCATTGTGAAAGTGAAATGTTAATAGAAATATCACTTTATTTTTAGGGATGACGCATCAACAATTTTTCCCTTTGGATGGACCAGAAGGAAACTTTTAAAATGATTTTAAAGACTTTAACTTTGCACCATAAGTACTTTAGTAGTACAAAAAAAGCTGACGAGAATTCTGGAGGTAACACAATCGAGTGAAAGTGGAAAAACTGCAATTTAAAATACCTTACATATAAAAAAGTAGTAATGATGCATTTTTTTCCTCAAAAAAAATTCATTCATCTTTGCAAAGTTATAGAAGTATAACTTAAATGTAATACAAATGGCCACAGAGATTAACATGTTTAATTAATCATATAAAATGGACAATTAAAAAAAAATGGGAGCGTGAAGATCACCTAATTATAACCATCCAGAAGATGACTGATTTGTTTAAAGAATTGTCAGCAGTTTGAATTCAGTGCTACAGCCATCTGTTATCCTGAGCCGAGGGAGCTGTATTGGTTCTCTTTGTGGGAGGAAAAACATACTCCTCTGTCAGTCGCAGTGACACGAGCCAATTTCAGGCACCTGTGAGCTGGTGCATACGGAAGAGGACAGATAGAGCTTTCCGGCGTGGGTGTTCGGCTGCCCTGCAATGCAGCACAAGCAGCATTTTGAAGAGATGCAGAGATTGGCTTTATGTGTCTCAGAGGAAGCACATGAGCCTTCACTCGCCCTGTTTGGTAGTTGTTGTATGATGAGAAGAGCTGGATAGTGGGTGGGAACTGGCAGGTAATTTGGGAGGAAAAATTGGAGCTGCACAGATGTAATTCAGATGTTGCGTGCTGTTCTGTGCTGTTTTAAATAATCACGATTTTTAAAATGCCCTTATAGCAAGCTTTCTCAAGCAAAAAGAAAAGAATCATGTTTCACTGCATTAACAACCATTAACAATTGTTAACTGTTTATATTTCTTATTCTTTATTTTCCTTATTGTTCTCACTTTCCACTATGATGAAATCTCTAGTCAGAGAAGTCGGTGGTCTACTCTGGCTTTCCGAGGTATTATCCGGTGGAGGGACGTTCACACAAATCCTTCCTGTTGACACGTTTCCCGCTTCTCACATGGTCCTAAATGCAGCATTAAAGCATTGAAAAACACTCACTTGTGATAAACAGAGCCACAACTCTGCCTGACTGTTTCACTTAAAGTTTGCAAAGTGTCAGTATTTGACAGTCCCAGAGGGCTAGAGATATTCCCACCCTGACTTGCTCAACTTTTCACCAGGATATCTGGGTCTGCAGCCTGTGCATGACCGAGTAAAAGAGCAGCTGTTATTGCAGATCAGAATGTGTTTAAATGTATTTTCATATACATGTAAACTGTACCACATAGAGTAACTACTTATTTTATTTTTTTTGCTTGAATTGGAGCCATTTTTAATTATTAAGTCAGATGTTTTTTTTCTTAGTCATCATTAATATTTTCCAGGAACTGGTAACATGTCCCTGCATTTTAATGTTCAATAAATGTTTAGAATACACGGTTGTCACACATCCATTGGGAGAACAGCAGCTTTTTCAGCTGTTACATTGAACTGTTTTTTTTTGTTTTGTGTTTTTTTTTTTGTTGGCAACCTGTGAGGTATTATTTGCTTCAGCAGAACTACTAATATTTATCCCCGAAGGCCTGTATGTATCCAGCAAAGTGTCATGTTTGGATATGCACACAATGATGATCTCTGCTCCAGTGTGCAAACGTCTCACAAACTAACACAGTCCAAAGCACCGCCAGCTCTAAAAGCCTGCCTATCCTTTTCTCCCATTATTTCTCATGCTTACAAACACTGTTATCATGCTCTCTTCAAAACGATTCACTATTAAGCACTGCCTATAAATCCTCTTTAACAGTCAGAACTTTGGATGTTATTTGCATTTTTTGGCCACTTTTCCTGTAAAAAAAAAAGTCACATTTCCAAAGAAAGTCCTGCTATGTGTAATGTGACAAATAACAAATCACTGGATTTCATGGAATTTTTCACATTTTATTCATCAACCACAACTAAATTGGGTCAGCAGGTCTTTCCCAGTAATGTGTCTCGTCCTTTGCATATGAGCCCTTCTGCTAATTTCCCAAGAACTGTCCCAGGGATTATTCCCGAAAGACTTTTATGCTTTCACAGTTAACCCTTTCTCCATTAAATCCATTCTAGAACCTGTGAAAGAGACCTCAGTGTCACATTCCTGTTGAAACCATGTGTGTGTACATACATATAATATGTTGGGCATGCATGCCTTGCACCTTCATGGTTGGGGGTATGATTCCCCCTGTGCTTTAGAGATTTCCTCCAGCTACTCTGGTTTCCTTCCCAGCCAAGTACATGTTGTAGTGTGTGCAGTTGAGTCCTGCAATTGGCACCTTGGCCAGGATTTCCCCTGACTTGTACCCAGAGCCCTCTGGGAAAGGCTCCATGTTCACTTGGACTCGGTGTTCGATTAGTAGCTTGTCCGTTTTCTATATGGCTCACTATGGTATCTGTAAAATAATGGTGACTCTTCAACTAAGAAAGTAGTTTTCCACCATGAACACACAGTTCAATTCAGCGTAAGCCCATAGCAAAGGGTTTCCCTTTCACATTTACAAACCCAGACACTCTTATCCACTTTCGTTTATTCCTTTTATACAACTGAGGTTTAAGAACCTTGCTCTAGGAACCAGCAGTGGCAGTTGGTGGCCCTGGGATTCAAACTCACACCATTTCAGATTGCTGCTCCTGGCTGATTTGTGTGTAAGCCAGCATGGTCTTTTTTTGTGTCAGCCTATTGGACTCTGGCTTGTGTATTCTGAGATGCTTTTCTGTTGCATATTTGTAAAGCACGATTATTTGAGTTAGCATGGTCCTCCTGTAGTTTTATAACTGAGATCCCATTTTTCCCCATTCTGATGACCTGATGAAGCTCTTGACCTGAATGTACATGTTTTTATAAAGTGAATAGTAATCAGTTCATTTCAGTTTAATGACCCTTATCATGATGTATCTGTACAATATAGAGCTTTGCACCTTCTAGTTTTGATGTTGAACTCAAACAGGCCCATTTCCTGTGTAGGTCCAAACCTGAACTGTAATTCAGAATCACTGTTAGTGGGCCACAGCAAGGTTTGTTGCCAGTCCATGCGTAGGCTTTGATCCTGCATTGTAAACAGCATGAGGAACAGAGAGCACGCACCCTCTAAGACACATTATCTCAACCAGAACAAATAAGAAGAGTGATAATGCCCTGTGGGCAGACACAGACACTCTACCTTATCTCACTGGCTGGCTGACTGCGTTGGTTCTAACTACCAGAAAGCTCTTAGAAGTGTGCATTAATGTAAATACCACCCCACTGATGTCCAGCATGTCCCATGACTCAAACCTCTAACTAACCACTGAATTCTTCTGTTTCTCTTCTGTTTATCTTTTCAAAGTGTTCACATTGTTTGCGTTGGTAAAGTCTGCATCCTTGAATTGGTATGACTAATGAAATAAACCAGACAAGTAATGACAAAAAAGAACTGATGTCACCTTTAGTATTTGGAAGGGTGTTGCGGAGCAGGAAGTGGTCATCGAGCTGCCGCCACTAAACCGCTTATCACCAACACACTCAGACTGATGTGAGACTGATAGGCTGACAATCTGATAGGACTGGAGATAGAGCTAGTGCATTCCTGTAGGTGATGGATAATCACGAAAGGTGCGGTCGAGAATGTTCATTACAACAGGCAACGTTGTGGGAAGGCACTTTAGATGGACCGATCTCTTTGGAAGGCTGTTGACGAGGCTGAGCGGTGGTATGATCAGACTTCCAGAGGCGCCGCAATGAAGAGATTATCTCTAGCACTCGGAGGCGAACTTAATCAGCACAGTGTGTTACTCAGATGTGGATTGTGTACTGATAGAATGTGTAGGTTGGCTCCTTGTGTTTTGAGTAACACAAATGGCACGTGTTTAGTGCAAGATTGTAAGACTGGCATGCCGGTCATCTTGTGATGACCTCTTACATTCCACGCCAATCTGCATTGATAAGCAACACCTCGCTCATTCTTTTCTATCTTCACATGACTCACATTTTTGGGGAGATGCTATCTGTGAGATTTTTAACAGTCTCTTTGTTGGCGGCTCATACAGGTATATACTAAACACCTGGTTGTTCCTTGTTACACAAACCTGTTACTGCAACCTCCTTTTTATGTAACACTTTTAGCCCTTCTTCACTAGTATCCTGACCACATCAATGTTGATTATTTTCATGTCTTGTTCCTTTGTTCCAAAGGACGGTTATTTGTTTATTAAAGAACAGCACTAATTTTAATGTTGGGAAATGATTCCTGTTCCTCTACGTTCCTCACCAGACACAATTTTTCTCTTTATATTGACATTATTAAGGAAATCTTTCTTTAAATGCAATGATAAGACTCCTTCCATAAAAAAATCCTAGTTTCACCATATCAGCAAGTGCATATACAATTTTTCAGTTTTTTGGCTGCATTTGTTTTCATAGACTCTGAACTTGGTACTGTGTAAAATATGGATGCATTTCTATCTTAATGCTGTTTATTGATCAAACTGATATTTTACATTAAGTGAGAAATGAATTTAATACTCTCTTACTCTCGTTAATACTTTTATACTCTCTCTCTCTCTCTCTCTCTCTCTCTCTCTCTCTCTCTCTCTCTTTTCCAGGTGCAGGACATCTGCTTCAGTCCTGACTGCCGCTGGGTGGTGGTCAGCACGCTGCGTGGCACTTCACACGTCTTCCCCATAAACCCGTACGGCGGTGCTCCATGTGCCCGCACACACCTGTCCCCACGTGTAGTGAATCGCGTGAGCCGCTTTCAGAAGAGCGCCGGCCTCGAGGAGATCGAGCAGGAGCTGAACAGCAAGCAGGGTGGTCGCTGCAGCCCCATCGCCGGCCTTTCCAGCAGCCCGTCCGGCTCGCCTCTACACGGTCAGCATAACCACTGCACATCTACTGCGCATCTAATGCACCTGCACAACACAAACTTTTCACACAGCTCAGCAGTTGTGCAGTCACTTGTTTCACTCATAAATCCAGACAAACTTATTTCTATATATTAGTTAGTTAGTTTTTCCACACTCACTGACAGTAGTTTGTTCTGTTTGGCAAAGTTGCTGCTTTTAGACACAAGTCTTCACCTTTCAAACCACCCTTGCTATGTATGTCTTAGTTTTTTATTTAACAACTTCAGTAGCTTTATGTTCATGTCTGATTAAAGTAACTGTTGGATTCCAAAATAATACAGTATATTTACATATAAATACAATATACGAAGACAAAGTCTTTTTTTTATATATTTTAATCGCTTCATTAATATATTATATAGGTTTTGTGCATCAGCACAGAATTTTCTATTTGTAACTTTATTTGTGTGCATAAATGAATATTGTTTGCTGTATGACCTATTTTTGTACCAGGACAGGTTTATTTATATTTTCTCCAAATATTTCACGTTTGCTGTTAAGTTGTTCTAAGAAGACATGACATTAGCAAAAGTCATGGAAGAACAACAAAGGGCAGTGGTTATAGCATTGGTATCGGGACTGATACTGGGTTCTCCTGACAGTCAGGAGACAGTTTGTTGCAAATTTTGATGTTGCTTCATGTGATCCATTGGATTGCAAATGTTTTGAACCCGGGACCAATTTAACTGTAAAATAAATTTCACAGACTGTTTAAATATTAGGTTATTTAGCAACAGATCACATTAGGTTCAAGCTGACATTATTTTTAGGTTCACTTGTTTTTGGATTAGTGATGATTGGATCGAACCCATTCAGTTCCAGTCAAACAGTCTAATAACAACTAATAAAAAAAAACAATTCCTAATAAATCAGTAATAATAATGATGATAACACAAAGTATCAACACAATTGTAATTTCCTCCCTGGACCCCACTTGAGAACCACTGATGTGATGTATAAATACATGCTGCATACATACTATGTTTAGTGCGTATATTATTCTATATGCAGAGGTCTGTTAAAAGAAATCTAAGATAGCCACGGTCATTAAAGAGTTAATCACATCACCTTAGAAGACCTTGTACCCAAACCCACTGCCCTCAGTGTCACAGCTCTGTGTGATACACTCTGTGTGCACTAGATTTGTTACACACTGTCCATGGCTGCAAACACACAAGATCGACAGTCCCATGAGCACACACACAAACACACTCCGTGCTGACTGCCACAGGAGCTGGCGTGGCTGTCGACACTGTTTACTCATCAGTGCTCTCTAGTCCACAAAGCAGCAGTGGGATTAATCAATACCTCGTACACACTGAAAGCACCCTGCTGATGTGTGCTCAGCAGGCTCCAGCAGCCCAATGGGTGTTTGTGGAGCCCCCTGGAGAGGCTCTAAAGGGTCTTACTTACTCACTGTCGCTCTGGGTCATTGATCACACACACACACACACACACACACACACACACACACACACACACACACACACACACACACACACACACACTTTCCTTCCACATCAAGCTGTCACAGGAGAATGTTTATTAATCAGTTTGCGATGACTAAATCCTCATTAAATAGGGCAAATCTGTGACATGGCAGAGCTCAGGGGGTCTCATGTAGCCTCGCAGTCCTCGGAAGATCCGTTTCTTAAATCAGACTCGCTTTTCAAAACAGCGCATTAGGGTCCACCTGTCACAAATTAGTCCTTTGTCTGAGTCTGCTCCTGCAGCAGTGACCAGGCAAAATTTACACTGATGAAGAGGAATCTGAAGATGTGGAAGTGTACATTTTAAACCATGTTCAGGATTTTACTTCAAAGCACAAGGCTGTCCTAGTTTTTATAACTTCAAGGCTTGTTCAGTCGATCCCCAGGCTAAAAGATAATAGGTTAATGGATTCTGGCTTTTTCACTCATTCACGTGTGTGTGTGTGTGTGTGTGTGTGTGTGTGTGTGTGTGTGTGTGTGTGTGTGTGTGTGTGTGTGTGTTTGTGAGAGAGAGAGAGAGAGAGAGAGAGAGAGAGAATAAGCATTATGCTCGTCTGCTACTTCTCTTCCCCTTTCTGTGGTCCCCAGAGGACGGGTGAGTTCTTACTCTCCTGAAGGCCCTTACTTTGAACTGGAATGTCTGGACCACTTACTTCCTGTCAGCACACACTTCCTCTTTTACAGCTCTTCATATTTAACTTATTCTGTCAAGATTCATCACCAGCATTTAACCTCCTTTGGACTATGAAGATTTTCTGAAGAAGTGATTTAGATTTTTTGTCTGGCATATTGAATTGCCATTCACACACGTTTTGTTAAAATGATAATTTTATTAATGGAATTAATTATTAATGAAGATATTTATCTTTGTTTTCTGTGGACTGTTTGATGAAAGAATGACAATCAATAGCTTGATGGATTCTAAAATCCACTGTAAAATACAATAGATAGATGAAAATCTAATATATTAGTAATTCTAATTCTGTTCGGTAGATTTAAGGCCATTCATTAGTCTGAGAAAAAGCCAGGAAAAGCCAAATGAATCCTAATTGTGTTTTTTTTTTTTTTTGTCTTGGTGATACGTGAGGTTGTGGGTGTGAAGCCGGAAGCAGATTAAGAACGTGAAAAGTTACAGCATAGTAGCCATAACAAGTGGTGTGTGATTGTCGGCTGTGACAACACATTGATTTGGGGAAGGAACTGGAGACATACACATCCTACACGACTGGCTGGGTGCAGAAATAGAACTTTTTTTTTTTTTGCTCTCTGTTTAATTATGGAGCTTTTTTTATTTTTCCTCTGATACACAATTATTGCATGAAGCTTAAAATAGATGTCCAGCTTGTGTACACTTTATTTAGAATGACATTTTAACGTGACTTTTAGAAAAAATTATGCCATGATGATTGTGTGCATAAATATGTTATAGCGCTAAAGTTTTCATCAAAAAACGGATGAATACATGTCACATTGTCTTAACTCTATTGAACACAGCAATTTAAATAATTTTAATTTAATTACTTCATCCAGCTCAAATTAAGCTTCTAGTGCCTGGTGTGTGTGTGTGTGTGTGTAGGTGTGTGTAGGTGTGAGTGTGTGTGCGTGTGTGTACTGTATGTGTGTGAGTGTGTATGTGTGTGAGTGTCTATGTGTGTGTGTGTGTGCATGTATGTGTGTGAGTGTGTATGTGTGTGTGTGTGTGCGTGTATGTGTGTGTGCGTGTGTGTGTGTATGTGTGTGGTTTGTAGTCAGACGAGCAGGTCTTATATGCTTCGGCCGGGTCAGAAAACATACTCTGTAATCAAAAGCTGGCTTTTTTCCACGGCAAACGCACACCCCTGAAATCCATCTCTGTGACTTTAACAGCGAGTTGTCTTAAAGATAAAGTGCCGCTCGTCCTCTCAGTAAACATCAGGCATCCAATCAAGCCAAGCATCAAAGCGCGGTTCTTGTTTTAACATACCACATGTATCATCATGTAGATTTATTGCTCTGGTTATAGTGTGTTGTGTCGGTGCCACGAGGCTGTAGTGTACATGCTGTTCCCTCTCAGCCCTTTGTGTGGTGCTGTACTCTCAGCTTTGACTCACCAAGCCACAGAGTTACTGCTGGAGCTCGGGAGAGCAGCGGGATTATCTCATAAGGCTTGAGTTGTGCACCTAAATTTCTTCTTGATATGAATCTAATCCAACAGAAATGCTGCAGCTACTCGGGGAGTTGTGGTTTTTGAATGGCCTCCTGCTGGGAACGTACAGCTTTGTTTCCGCTTCTGATCAGACATTAAAGATACTGTAATGAGGACTGATGCAAAAAATAAATGAAGATAAACATGCCTGCTTTTCAGAGCTCATATTTTTGGGATTTGTACAAAATTAAAAGACAAAAACAAAAAACTATTAACTAAATGTAAAATTGTGTTGTTGTTTTTTGTTATATATAAAGGGTGGAAATAACCATTATTATAACAAACAAATTATTATAACATCTATAACCATTATTATAACAAATAAATAAACAAGGAAACAATTTTCTTTACAGCTTTACAGTATCTAAAATCTGAATTTAAGAAATTCGGAATTTAAGATGCAAAAATGTAGCAGTTAATTTGAGTAAGTAAACATCTTGCTAGTTTTATTTTTCATTCACAAACGATTCTTAAGAGACAAAGCATATTTTTAAAAATGTATTTGTGAAATTTACAGCAAATGTACTGCTCATTTAGTCCAGCTAATTTTCTTTCCTGCATTGAAAAGACAGCACATAAAAACAGCACGTTTTATTAACACGTTTTATATCAGTAAAGATTTCATAAATTTGCATTTTAGGTCCTGTCCGGTTTTATTATAGTTCACCTACAATATATATCTTTATTGCTTAGATGCCTCTTTAAAGATTTTGTGTCTCACTGGCGCACGTGTGTGTGTGCGTGCGCGCACGTGTGTGCGTGTGTGTGTGTGTAAAGAGAACCGGTGTAGATTTATCAGTCATCGTGAGCTGTGGTGATATTTCTTGTCCTTTCTCTCAGTGTGTTTTCGACACTTCTCATGACCTGAAGCTCTGCAACACAAGTTCTCACCATTTTACACAGAACCTTCTCCTCCTCCTCCTCCTCCTCCTCCTCACAGTAATTAACTTTACTCCTGATCTTACAGGAAATGTCTGGAAGATTTCATTTAGTCTTACATACAGCAATATATTTTTCTGTTACATTCCCTCAAAAAAGAAACAAAGAACAACAGCAAAATGTGGTCAAATATTTCTTTTTGTTTGTTTTTGTCTCTTTATTTCTCAAGGTCTGTTTTGAGACTGCATGGTTCTTTTAATTACTTAAAAAAATACTTAAATTAAATTCATTTTATTATTTGCATCGATGAAACCGTTTTCATGTAGAGATGTATTCAAAGCTGTGAGCAGAAAAGGAGGTTTGAATTTAAAGTAATGTTAATATTATTTAAACACTATAATTATTTATGCATCTGGGTTCAGAGCAGGTGGTGCATTAGTAAAAAAAAAAAAAAAAAAAGCTGGACATTTTAATTACATTACACATTTAGAAAATATGCCATTGTTGAAATCAGTAAATTTAGAACTTTGGGCTTGCTCATATATGTCAGATGTTTCCTTTAATTATATGACCACATGTTCTTTGCTTCCCAAATGAAACCCAAATTAACTACGTGAGAGCAGTTTAAAGTGAGATTTAGTTCGGAGGCGAAGAACACGTGGCATTATGGTGGTCACATTAATTAAAGGAAACAGTAACGTGGTGTTGATGTTTAACACACAAAGGGCTCCTTATTTAGAAACCGTGTTTTTGTTGTGTCATTATTAGAATTTTGGTAGACTGTTAAGATTCAGCAAAGAAAGTTACAACCATTTTGTTTTGTTCTGTGTCATTTTGTTAAGACTTTAGATGGTAATAATAATAATAATAATAATAATAATAGTAATAATAATAATAATAATAATAATAATAATGTGCTTATCTATCTATCTATCTATCTATCTATCTATCTATCTATCTATCTATCTATCTATCTATCTATCTATCTTGCTAACTATTAGCGATTATCTACAAGCAGTGAGTATTTTAAATAGACAGACAAAATTTACATAAACGTCAACATATCTTACATAAAAGTAATATTTCTTAAAGATCTTAAAAGATTAACATGTATTCAATGTAGCTTACAAACATACAAACTTGTCACTATTTGTTTACTATTTTATAGATATAGATAGATATCGATAGATAGATAGATAGATAGATAGATAGATAGATAGATAGATAGATAGATAGATAGATAGATAGATAAATGACGCAATTGGATACATTTTCTCTTTCAAAGTAAATCAACAATTTTATTCAGTGTAGATTTATGAACATAAAAATCTATCTATCTGTCTATCTATCTATCTATCTATCTATCTATCTATCTATCTATCTATCTATCTATCTATCTATCTATCTATCTATCTATCTATCTATCTATCGTTCGTAAACACAACTTGTATATACTTTAAAGCACTACAGCAGAGAGATTTAATATATTTATTTGAATGGGAAAGCTAGTGTGGAATGAATTGTAATAGTTTGATTAGTAGTAGTAGAGATTGCACCGCACATTTGCGTTTGTATTTATTTCTGCATGTAAGTGTTAGAAATCTCACTTGTTGAAGTTTTGGGCCATGTCGGTTTAGCTGCATGTTTTCTATAATCATGTATTGACTAAAACCCTGGCACATCAGTGCTTCCACAGAGAGGATATTTCTACATCTTCAAGGCAGTGTTTTTTTTTTTTCTTCAGATCAAAAGCCGGCTGTGGTTTAGCTTAAAGATGTCCAAAATGGCTTTTTGTCATTGGAGCCTTCATGACTCGGAGGGTTAGATATACTCCCCACTTATACATAAGTAAATTGACATGATCAGATTACTGTTTCATGATCAGAGCCACATGCTGAGGTCCATTGATTGAGTCGCTGGATGCCTTCCTGTTCATCCTCTTATGCCCCATTTGCTCACTGCGCTCAACGGAGGTGAAAGATGCAGCGCCCTGCACACACACACACACACACACACACACACACACACACACACACGTGCACACCCTCTCTTTCGTAACAACACAACTCTCCCAAACAAACTTGCCCACATATGGTTCTTGTCATAGTGTCATTTGATCCCCTGTGTGGTACAGATTCCCAGTGTCACCAAGGTGCTTGCTGATGAGCTGGAAGTGCAGACATGTTGTATAACTGATTGAATTTCATTTTTCAGGCATCTGTATATATTTAGCATGAGTTGTTTAATAACTTAGATGCCCATATCATTTTAAATAGTATTACATATATCATATTTAAATCTCTTCTCATCTTTATATCTGCAGTTTGACTTGGTTCTACAGTATATCAGCGGGTCTACAGATTTGTTTGTACTCTGTCACTAAATATCAAACTGTTCATGCTGTACGATGATAGAGATTTTTTATTATTATTTTCTTATCTCTGATACTTTTTTTTAAAATCTTGGCTTCATTTAAACGTGTACATTTCTAGCTATTAGTTAACAAAAAAAACAAAACAAACCAGCCCGCTTCCTTTACCTTATAAACGCAGAATCAAGTATCCCGTCTCTCTTGTAAAAGCAGCTACGCTACAGCAATATGTCCTAATATTCAGGACGTTTTACAGTATATTACACTTGCTGTCAATAAAATGTGCTGTCAAAACTTGCTGTCCCTAACATCCATTCAGTGGATGATGGCAGCTTGCCATGTTTGCAGATGCTGGCTCAACTCCACTTTGAGCTCAAAAATAGTAGCCCAGCAGATACAGTTTAAAAAGAAGAAGAAGAAGAAGCTGAGGCAACCTTGGCTCTCATTCACCATTACCCAGGAGTCAGCACTGATGTCTTTTCCACCAATGTCTGATTTCCTCAGAAAACAGTAAATCTTGTGAAGTTTATTTTCTTTGCAGCATCTGTGTTTTATAATGGTCCTTTTAATTTGTTTTCACTTTGTCCAGTGGGATTGCTTTTATCCCGCACTTTCTGGTCTCCAGTTTTTTTTTCCCCCTCCTGGAAGTGAGTATTTTAATAATGATAGTTCTGGGAATTGGCACAGCCAGACTTGACAACGCTTTCCCTGTAGCAGAACAGCCATTGTTCCTCTTCCTCTCGTCTTCTCCCTGCCTCTTTCAGTCCCCGCCTCCTGTGTGCTGCAAACTTCATCCAAATCATGCCTGTGAAACTTGGACTTAGAGGGGGAAAAAATTCAAGATTGGGGAAATGGTGTGTGTGTGTGTGTGTGTGTGTGTGTGTGTGTATGTATGTGTATGTATGTATGTATATATATATATATATATATATATATATATATATATATATATATATATATATATATATATATATCAGTATTCCCTTAGTAGGGCTTTGTATAAGACACTTCTTTGCAGTCACAAATCCTCCACCATTTCTCAGTGTTTAACTTTTAAACCTGCTGAAACGCAGTATATCATATAACCCGCCGTCATTATTTCCCAGCAAGGGTTTTTCATATGAATACAGAAACGCGAGAGTGGATCGTACGTGTCACTTGTTAAAGGTACTTTTCAGGAGCAAAAACATGCGTGGCACTTTCCCTCATGCAAATAGAACAGCTTGAGAGAGAAAAACAAGATATCAGTGACAGGGCAGGCAAGTCTGTGCCATTAGAAGAAAATGCAAATGAGCGAGAGGGGGCAGGATCCTGAGGGGTCAGGTGACAGCATGACCCAAGCTCTCTCCTGAGTGAGGGCTGCAACGGCTGCGGATTTGCATTGATGGATCTTCTTTCCATCGGCCTGTCACGTATGAGTGCGCAAGCTCTCGCGCATGAGCCATTAATCAAATAACAGCTCTGTAGGCAGCATGGCTTGGACTGACCAGGCACCTTACACACCTAGACGTGCCACTTCTAAGACTTTGGGTCAGGCAGGCCATTCTGACGTTAAAATCTACTTTGCATCCCGACTCAGTCTTGGGTGCATCTGGGAGACATGCGCAGGATTAGAGCGCTGTAAACCTGCCATGAATGTAACTGCCCCTGCTTTGTGCTTTGGGCAGACGTTAAAATGATGGAGAGGAAAGGTAATACAAGGGCAGAGTATGTCATCTTGGAAAGATGCTAAATTCATTAAGATTTTTCCTTCCTCTTCTCCTCGTCTTTGTCTGTCAGAAGCACCATTATGGGTTTTCAGGCTGCTTCCTGTTCAAATTCCTTTTCTTTTCTGCTGCTCTTGTGCACAAAAGGTAGCTGCGTTTGGGGTGTAGTGGTTTTGAAATGTGAAGGGCCCTCGAGAGCCAGGCACTGCGTGGAATAGGGCGGGGGTTTGTGTAATGTCTCCAGCAAAAGCCTGGCTTTATTGAGGGCCATGAGCCCTAAATAGCCGCTCTTGGGTAAGCACAAAGCCAGCGTTTCTGGGCATTAGTGAAACACAGAGAGTCTGGGTAATGATCTAAAACCCCTCTAAAACACTGGTGCACGGCTGTTCTCAGTGCTTTCACTCCAAGATAATCAGGTTTTATGTTTTAGAATTCTCCCATTGAAGGCTTTTGCTCTGTGTATAACCTGAAATTCTATACGATTACAGAGACGGTCTCAAAAACATAGCAGTTTGATGAAACATAATGGAGGAAGAAAAACACCTCTTTGTTGATTAAGCTGTATGTTTATTCTATAGGATGTATATTATTGTGGCTTTTGAATACACACACACACACATACACACACACAGAAGAAGAAGGATGGAATACACATCACAGACATTTTTATTTCAGGTAACACTGTGACTATATGACTTTTCTGAGTGTTGAATTCCTATCATAATTCCTTATGGTAGTACATTCTAATATGCACGTTAAGAGTTGCACTTACAGATGTTGTAGGTAAGTAAGTCGTATTTACTTACTTTATGAAATCAAGTGATGTTTAGGCTTCATTAGCATTTGCACGGCACCCTGCACTGCTGGCATAAACAGTATACTTCATTATCACTCATTTCTTTACTAGCTCGTGGGTTCAAGTATTTGAATTGTCTATGGATCTTTTATAAAAACATGCAGGAAATACAGAGCATGCCGAGGCCTGTCGAAAACAGGTGTCCTTTTTATTAATAAAATGAATTCTCTGGTGCATTTCGGCAGATCGTAATGCCATTAATTGTGTGTGTGTGTGTGTGGGTGTGTGTGGATGAATTTATGTTTGTATATATTTATATACATTATGGAGTTGCAGCAGGATGCTATGGAGCATTGTGTTTGGTCATCTTGTGCATCAGACTTGTGTGCTTAGCTTTCTGTCCTCTATTTGTTTTTGTTTGTTTTTTTCTGATTCTCACTTCAAGATAAACTTTTAAATCTGAAAGACCTTTTTCAGATGGGATATAAACTGTAGGATATGATTGTATGTCACAGCCACTTTGTGCAGGTTTGTCAATTTGTGTGGGGGTTGTTTGATGAGTGGGGGTAATTTAAGCAAGGCTGTGATTGCGGTTGATTAACGCGGGCCTCTGTAGTGTAGCATCTTGAGCCAGTTAGCCTTAATCAGGCCTATGCTGGACTCTAAAGAGTTGTTCTGAGATGTGTGTGTGTGTGTGTGTGTGTGTGTGTGTGTGTGTGTGTGTGTGTTGTGCACTGTGGGTGTCAGTAAATCACAGGGCAAGATGATATGTTATTGTAAAAATAAACCGGGGAGATTTGGGAATTTTTTTTGTCCTCTGTTTGAAACTGTGCTCATTTCTTTTATGTTTGCAAAGTGGATTAAAGGCCGGTAATACACAATCAATGAGAATTCCTTTCAAAAAGATAATTTTGTGTAGTAAATAATATGCATAAATTGTTTTGACGCCTCTGCTGTGATGATTTAATATATAAAGACGAATACAGCCCAAAATTTGAGACGTGGAGGTTGTCATTATCATCTGCCTTTACTGTAGTTCTGTATCATTCTGTATTTCAAACATGTTGCAAAAGGAAAACTAAAAAGTGGTGTTTTAGCTTGAGGTTTTGTTGTTTATCCTAGAGACCTAGTGAACTAACACAAGGACTTGGTTTTGAAACTGCGAAGCAATTCAGTTGGATTTTTGTGACAGAAAAGTAGCTTAAATAAATTAGATGCTAATTTGTCTTTTGGTTGTTTTTTTTTAACAGCCAAACTCACCAACCAAGAGTCCTATAACAACTTCACCAACAACAACATGGGGAATCCACGGCTGTCTCCTCTGCCAAGCCTGACAGTGGTGCTGCCGCTGGCACAGATTAAACAGCCCATGACTCTGGGCACCATCACCAAGCGCACAGGGTGAGTTTCTTCACATGCTCTCCAACTACGATTTAACTAAAAATTGAGTCCTCTAGTTTATAGGGTACAAAATGGGTCTGTATTCGACTCTGTACTGGCTTTCTGTGTTGGCTGCTCACCCTCAGGGCCAACCGTAGTACTACAAACATGTCTCAGATGATTTGGGGTGTTATGACATTTTGTTTTCAAGGTACAATTGGCAATTTACATAGTAAAAGCACTTTAAAAAAAAAAAAAAAATTATCGCTATAAAGCCTTTAATGAGCTTTAGTAATATTGCCAGGTCAGTGACTGTGAGTAGGAATTTATTGATTTGTTTGTTTGTTTGTTTGTTTGTTTGTTTGTTTGTTTGTTTGTTTTTGTTCACGATTTGTCACTCTTTTTTAAATATATTGTTCACGTCATTCTGCCTTACTCCTCTACATTCGGCAAATCCCATTTTTAAATTCCCCATTCATATCCGGGGTATTTGAATAATCGTGTTTGTTTGCCAACAGTGTGGTTGTGGTCTATTGTTTTATTTTTATTTTTTTTGTATAGAACATGAGGGCAAAAATGAGGAAAGTGAGACTTAGCTTATTTCATGCAAACTGTGTCAGTTTTCAAACCAATCATGAACGAGTTTGCATCTGCTCTCCGAACGGGATTTAGATTCCTGTCTTCTTGGTGCGTATAGTTCGACTGGTATGCAAACCCAGCTCCGTGTTCTCCTTTATGTTGTTCTTCTCTCGACTCATAATTCATGTATAATTGATGAATAATACCTGCCAAACGCGGAGCCTAGCTTGCGGATCGCCTCCGTGTAATATGAACACATCCTTAAAAACTAGTCAACCGTATCAACGACTGCAGTAAGCATTTACATACTGGCTCGTCATAATTGCGATTTATGCCAATTGTTTATTTTTATTTAAATGGAAAGTTTGAATGGGAAATCCACTAACGAAACAAGTGACGCAGCAGAGGCAATGGCAGAGCCATAAACACAGAGATGATGTACTGTGGGTGGAGGAGTGGAGGCTTATGGTTAAGATACTTGTAGATTTATGGAAATATTTTATATGTCATAGAAACATGCAAACGGAATTTTTTTTTTTTTTTTTGCATGAATTTGAACAATTCCTAGTGTGGAGTTACTTTACCTATGTGTAATGACACCACTCTTCTAAGGATTGATTATATTAATGTTTGCCAGTTTTTAATATGTCTCATTCTCAGATCTCAGATTGGTGTTGATTTGTATAACATCAGCTCTAACAGTAGGTCCAGCTGTGATCTCAAACACTGGTTTATATTACATTTACATTTGCGGCATTTGGCAGCTGCCCTTATCCAGAGCGACCTACATTTTATGTCATTTTATACAACAGAGCAATTGGGGGCCTTGTTCAGGGGCCCAGCAGTGATAACTTGGTGGATTAGAACTCGTGTGAAGATGTGCTTTAGGTTTCTCAGTAACATTCCAAGCTGGATTTTTTTTTGTCTTCTCAACATCTTATCCAGAGAGAAACAGAAAGAGGCTGGTGAGGGATATGCAGTAAATGATAACTGAAACTTGACTCATGGACAATCTAGAGTAACAAATATAACGATGGTTAAGTTCTGTTGACGTAATAAAAGATGTGCTGTGTGTTGCGGTGGTGAAAGAAGTGTGCACGCTGATTGTTTTCCTGTAAGAGTTTTCCCTGTTGTGTTTTTTTTTCTTGACTTATCTTATTTCTGTAGTATTGTTGAAAGAAAGTATTCATCCTTTTCATAATTCCACTGGCTGATTCCACACACCTCCACTTTGCTGGATATCAGGCGGTGTACACGCTCTGTCCTTCTCGTCTGTGCTTTCTTTTCTACAGGTGGATTTTATTTTCATTCTCATCATCTTTTCCTGTTCTGACTGCCTATAGCAGTGACTATAGCAGCTCTCAAAGCCTTAGTGTTGTAGGAACGTGGGATGAAGTGACATATTTGTCTCTCTGCACTGTACCTCACTATGAAGGGAACTAGATGTTTGACATGAGCAACCTTGTACCAGTGCAGAGTGGAGCAGGGTGCAGGTTGGAAGCCTCTCCTGCCCGCTTGCTTGCACGATCAGACGCTCAGTCTGACTGCGCAGGAGCAGTGAAACCCATCTGTCAGACAGTGCAGGCCTCCTCACTGTGTGTATCTGGACAACACTCTGAGCACATGCATTTACACCTGCATGAACAATCCCTGTTGGCAGGATGGAGGTGGGACACACCAGGTGCTCGGCCTTTTGTGTGTGCTGCGCTGCTGTGTGTTTATACACTCGTGTCTACTTCAGCTTGTAGACACACACACACACACACACACACACACACACTCACACACACACAGAGTAGCGTCAAGGATAGGTCAAAAAAAAAATAGACTATTCGAAGAAATCCCACACACTCCTTTGATGCACTGATCCATGTTCAAAGCTATGAGAACAACACCATGGAAAAATATTAAACGTATTGTAAGTGTGGATTAAGTTATTTGCGTAATAATCAGATTTTAATCCTGAATGATTTGTACAATTTTTACTTCATTAAACATTCGCCTGTAATTTTTGGGTGTTTTGGTAATTATGCCTTTTTTTAAAAAAAAGGTCTTGCCTGAGAGGCAATACATTACACATTAAATGTCATCGGTATTTATGATTAAAATGCCTGTTTTCCTCTGCTGTCCCTGGGCAGGTTGAGGTCAGGGCTCTATGCGGGATATTAGAGTTTGTCTACTCCAACCTCAGCACGCTATATCTTCATGGAGCTCGCTTTGTGCACAGTGACATTGCGATGTAGATACACAAGTGTTCAAGTGTCTCTGCTATACAAGTGAGTGCTTCCAAGTTTGTGCCATCAGTTTGCAGAAGGACACATATGGGTTTGGTGGTCAGGGATCCACATGGCCTTATAGTGTAGACTCGGATTTAAAAATCACTTCCTTTACTTTGGAAAATGACAGAATTTACAAAAGAAATCTTGCAAAGGCATCAGTAACAATAAATCAATGAGTAAGTAAAGTGGTAGGACTGGCACTACGTCCTTGTTCACAGCTCCTTCACAGGAAGAAAATGTTATAAAGTCTGATGGGGTAAATATTTGTAAATGATATATTAAGAAAAAGAAAACCGAGAACTCAGTTTGAGAATGTATCTGTAATAGTCATGACTTCACTGTGGAGCAAAATAAACTAAATGATCCTTTAAGCATAATTTTGTTGACTGTTGATCTACAGCTATGTGTGTGGTATAACAGCTACATTGCTTTACAAACTTTACATGATAGTTTATTTGCCCAGTGTTTTTCTCTATAATTACTGTCCTGCCTGTAATATACAGTGCTGAAGTGATGTGACTTAAATTGAGCTGAGCAGTAGTAGAGCATCTCTGTGAATTTAATATCATCTTTAGTTTTAATTTAGCTGCTTTGCAAATATTTGCCGTACATCATGCTCTGTGTTATCGACTGTTCAAGGGATTAGGATATAAAGAATATCCAAGGTGCTTGTTATTAAAATTTCACAATGTAATTGGTTGATGTCCATGTTGGCATGCAAGAAGTTTCATAATGAGCTCAGTGTTTGTAGTGAATAGTTTGTAAGGCATAATTTCTACCATAGGGTTTCTCTCTCTCTCTCTCTCTCTCTCTCTCTCTCTCTCTCTCTCTCTCTCGCTCTCGCTCTCGCTCTCTCTTTTACTGTAGCCAGTCAGAGTAAGACCAGGGGGATGTGGTGATTGGTTGTACATCAGCCAGTGAAAATAGTGAAGGCGGGGCTTCATGCTGTCAGTTAAATAAATAGCACGAGTGTGTTTTTAAAAGCTGTTGCTTTTTCCTTAGCAATTATCTAAAGGAGTGTCTAAACTGTCAGATGTACAGTGTACTGAAACACCTTCCAGGGTTTTTTTTTGTTGTTGCTATTTTTAATCTTAAATAAAGGAAAAAGAGTTCTGTTTAATTTGTTTTGTCTTTAAGAAGAACAAAATGTAGGTGAAAACACTGGCACAATTATTACTATAGATTGTAATGTGCATTTGGTGATTCTATAAGGACTTTAGTGTTACTCAGCTACTCATATTAGGTTTTTTATAGACACAAATTCGGTTAACGATTCTCTTTTATTTCTGAATGTAAAGCAGTTTTTATTATTCCAGTTGAACCCTCTGTCAAAATGATCACTTGTGTTATCACCATGAACATTTAACCCAAGCCACAGGCTTTTCCATGGGGACCTACAAAACACACACCGGCTTTTCCGTTTATCCGTTAACACAGCTGGACATTTACTGAAGCACTTGGTCTGAAGTACTTCTCTTATGGATGGGGGCTATTGAGGACCAATCCTGCAAGCTGCTGGACTGATCATGCACCTCTGTCATGCCTTCATCTGCCAGCTTCAGTCTCTGTGTCACAGTCTTCTGTAAATCAGAACTTCACACACAAAGATCCATGCTAGCCAACCCAAGTCTAACAACTGTCCTCAGCATGCCGCTGCCATTCTCACCATGTTGAGTTGTTTAGGGAAGCACACGTGGTACATTAACAGCTGATCCCAAACTCTTCTCAAGTATGGAGCAGATTTAACAATGATGTCCATCGATTTGTTTGCAAAGTGATCATAGTGATGTGAGTTCCACTCGGTAGAGCAGTGACTAACCGACACCATGAATGCAAATATCTAATCATCTGGAACAGCACAATGGATGAAAACCTGCCGATAATTGACAAGAGCTTCAGTTAATATTCACATTAAACATCAGAATGGAGAAAAATCTGATCTCACTGATCTCTGTACCAGATGGGTTGGTTTGAGTATCTCAAAGGAGGATCTTTCACACAACAGTTTCTAGAGTTTACACAGAATGGGGCATAAAACATTGTGTGAGGGACAGTTCTGTGGGCAGAAGGGCTTCATTAATAAGAGAGGTCACAGGAGAATGGCCTGGTTGGTTTGAGCTGACAGCAAGTCTACTGTAACTCAAATAATCACTCTGTACATCTGTGTAGAGCAGAAAAGCAGCTCAGAACACAACAAGGTTGAACCTTGAAGCAAATGGGCTTCATTAGCAGTATACTTTCCTGTTAGCCAGTACAGGAATCTGAGGATCTGGAGAGCTAAATGTAGTTTTAGAGCCCAAGTGAAGTTTTCAACTGATTTAATCTGCAATTTGATCTAGACACCTAATAGTGCTTGATGAAATACTCCAAGAATGTTAAGAAGATCTAACTGGATACTTTGGTTCTCGTATCTCAAGAAGAGGAAAACTTTTTTTAATGCAGTTTTTATGGTTAGCAGTTAATATCCATGTGTCCATTTAATTCTGCAGATTCTGCCTAAGAGTCTTAAATCAATTTGGCTTATACTGTATTCATTATGATGATGAATTTATGAACCAGAAATTTAAAAAAAAAAAAAAGTGATCTCTTTTATAGTTAATCTTTTGTGATATTCTCAATGATTGATTGTATGATGCTCTGTGCTGTTTTTGACCAATTAATTGGACATTAATGGTTTTTTCATGTATGTGTGTGTATCTCTCCCGTCACGAAGACCCTACCTCTTTGGGGCAGGATGTTTTTCCATTAAAACTCCATGGTGAGTTTTTCCAGTTCATTCCCAGCATGCTTCACTTTGTATTCTCACCCGTGTACCAGTGCATTCATTTCATTCATTTAGTATTTTTAACTTGCTGCCATCAGACTGTTTATTTTTTTCTAAAAGCCTGTTTTAACCCTTAATATAATTTTTTCTCTCCTCTTTTCTCTCTTTGCTTCTTCGTATATTATTGATGAGAGCTGATCATTTATTTCAACAGCATAGCATAGCATAACATTCTGGATTAATAAATAATAATAAAAAAGTCCTTAACAAATGCAGTCCAAATATTCTAACCGATTTCTTCGTATGAGTCATTTTGAGGCATTTACCTCTTGTGAGTTACTGAAGTTGTTTTGTGAGTTAAGCAGTGTGTTGTGGTGTCTGTGTGTTCATGTGATTCTGGAGAGTGTGTCTCTGCGTGTGAAGGCTTTATTCCCAGAAGCACTGGGTTTCAGGAACATCACAGAGCTTCACTTGTGCAGTGCTTGACTTCAGGCCAGTTTCCCACAATTACTTATCCATTGCTTGCTTCATTTATCTTGTTTGGACTGAAAGACAATGATTGTTTAGTCAACCGCATCATCTTTGTGCTCTGCTTCATCTTAATTTGTGATTTCCAAGACCTGGCGACTTGAAAAAAGACGCTGAACTCCACAGGGGAGGGGAAGAGTGACGGCCGGGGCAGTCATGCATGTTGTTCTCTTTTAGATTGTAGGACATAATTATTTAATTGTAATTACACCATAGTGCTGATGAATTCTTGATTGTAATTGGTTATAAGGTGTTGATTAATCATCTATTACAGCAGCTCTGGCATAAGTTTATGTTAACACACTCATTCAAATATGTCAAAACTAACGTTAATAATGCATCATTAAAACATTTGAATTTAGCACCGAACATTTATAATCATCGACAGAGTCGAGCTTTCTTGCCTAAGGAGACGTTTATTCAACATCCCCGGGTGTCAGTGTTTTTTTTGTTTTGTTTTTTTTTTTAAAGTCACTACAGGGAAAGGCTTCAGAGCAGAGGATTTATTTTTGTTTTTCTGTTCACTTTTTAAGTGTAGTGAAAGAATGACTTTTTGTAGTTGCTATAACATAAGTGATCATAAGGACTAGCTTGTAAACAACTTGGGTTTGCTCATAAATAGACAACTGTAATCCAAAGTGCTGTGTTATAAGAGGAATATAACACTTTGGGATTGATACGTTGATTATTTTACTATTACAACATGTCCACTGCATAATGTGTTCCATCTCCCTGATGTCAGATTTGTAGCAAAAACAAAATGATTCATTTCAAAAACAACAACAAATAAAACATTTTCCATAATATGCATTGTTCTTATTTCTTTACAACATTAGAAATGTTAAGCGTTTAATATGAAACATTTCTATCTATTTCTAGGAGACCTGATGATTAAACAGTTCATCATGAGCTGATCATCGTAAAGCATTTAATACTCAGATTATAATCTTCTTCACTATATATTCTATAATCTCATCACTCACACCTGCAAAACAACCGCTAGCCAACACGGTGGGTGTGTTTGACTAATACAGATTAATTGCATGCACATCTGCACAGGCTGTTTCATATTTTCTGGAAATGTTTGCAGTCAGCGTGTAGATTGTAGATAAGAGATTTATGAATGGTTTAATTTAACTGGCCCACTTACAAGGAATCTCAGGCCATTAAAAGAATCCCATTTGTGATCATTTTGGTAAAAAACTTCCACTGGATGGTCTCGTTAAGGGTTTTGAGCCGCCTTGATTGCGAACTCTGAATAAAAAGCATGTGCTGCCTTCCCTTTGGTCTGGGAATAAGAGCTCCATCTTATGACCGAGTTCTTGTCTCTTTTTTCTCTCTCTCTGTATTTTAGTGCTCTGAGAATTCAGAGACATTTTGTTTTGAGAAACTTTTAGATCCTTATTGATTTTTTTACCTTTCAATTCCCTTATTTAGATATTTTCTTGAGTTTCTCTTAATTGAATGAAATAACTCCTCAAATGATCCAGGGGATCACATGACAAAGGTTGAAGTGTTAAGCCGATGAAGCCGAACTTCAGCTTGTCTTGTGCTAAAATCTTTGCCGTGTCCTTTGATGACACGTGTTTTTAAAAGATTATACCTTTGCCTCTGATGCTGAACCATTCATGCTTTCCACAAGGAGGAGTGTGGTTAGAGCCCCAAACCGTTATTACACAACCGCATGAGCTCATCGTTCAGTTAAATCTTGCCGCACTCCAGGCCTGCGGAACTTGCATTAGTGGCTGTTTCATCGCGGAAAGAAAAGTCGCACAGGAATGAGAGTGGCTTTCTCAGTGGTGTTGTGATGAGGTGGAACGATGGAAATGGAGGAGAAAAGCCTTCATTCTTGCCTCAGCGTTAGATGCACGGCTGCGCTGTTTACGGCGGAAAAAAGCTCTCAAGTGGCCACCATTAGCACATTTTGTACCGCAGCCATGTGCTCTGCCTGTGTTTGGGGAAAAGACTGCTGTAAAACAAGAAATATGATGTCGAAGGACATTGCCCCATGCTGCTGAACTCTTTCAAGCACACTCTAATACTGGACCCTCCTGATATACGCCGTCTGTACGGACGTCTCGGCCAAAGTCACGGCCGGTGCAGTGCTGTGGCTCTTTGTAGCTCTGACAGGATCTAGAGCTCTGTCGTATTTGTTTACTACAGGCCCTGAAAATAAATGGCGGCTGCTTCTGGTCCTCGATGGCGCCTTGCCTGCTCCCAGACTCTAATGCACGGGGACTTTGATCGTGGACATTACAGATTGAATTATGCCCTTGAGGAAAAGCTATTAGCTCAAGTCAAGAGGCCTCATTTGTTAAATTAAAAGTGGAAATGACATGCGAGGAGTCTTTTCAGTGAATTAGTAAGACGGGGGAAAAAAAGAAACCCTTTCAGAGTCTGTGCTTTAGGGAACTGCAAAAACAGAAAGAAAATACAAAGAGAGGAAAAGGCCAAAGAAAGAAAATTGGATCCCGTTCACTAACATTCATCTTTCTTTCTCCAGCAGCACACTAAATATGTTTATTTTTTATATTTCATTGCTATTGGGTTACACTTTTTTGCAGGATGTTTTCAGTGCCAATATTTATTCTGAATAAGCCACACATACACATGGTCTACGGAATGGCTGCAGCCTGCGTTGTCTGTCATGAGAGCTGAAACCCCAACACTTTCAGGCCACTTACACCGAGAGTAAGAGGAAGAGTGATTTAAAACGCAGACATATCAATGCCAGCGGTTGTTTTACTTAAAGAACCAGAACATTATGAACCAAGCTGTGATCCGGCTCTGCTGGCAGCTGCCACTGACCAAAGCCTCTTCAAAGAGTTTTCCTTAAAACCTCACTGGCATGATGCTTCTCAGTTGCCCGGGTTCAGGAGCACAGCCAGGCCTGCTGTGCAGCTCCGACCTACGCCATGCGTCGCTCTCGCTGTCTTAATAATAGGCTATTTTATATTCCAAGGTTGCCATTTATTCATTAAAACATATCTTGAAGAATAATGTTATTCCCAGGTTTTATTGTCAAATGCTCTAAGCAAAGAAAAGTGAGATGATAGTGTTTCCTCTCTAGCACTCATAGCTCCTGTGATTTATAGAAATTAACAAGAAGTCAGCTTGAAGTCAGGTTGGATTTCTTCTGCTAGTGGAAGGAATACTCGGTCTTGAGGCTTTAAGGAAAACTCCACCCTTACATTATGGAAGTTTGAGGTGTATTTAGTGCTTGTGGTGCTGATTTTTTGGTCGGTGCTGTATTTTTTAAGTTAACCGTTTATGCTTTAGTTGTGAATTAGCAGAAAATTTGGAGGTAGAATGAGTAATATAGGAGATTACTGTTAACCAGTGAAAATGACAAAAGAGCAGCATGTCAGTGAAAGAAGTTTAAATTAAACCAATTCTTTTCAAATAACTCCTAGATGCCATTGAAGCTCACGTGGTAATGATAAAAAATTCAATTATTCAGAGTGGATTTTTCTCTAGAGAGGAGAAAGCCACTACACGAGACATTGTTTGTGGTGTGCAGTGTTATTTTATCATCCCCTATAAATGGCTTCTGTTAGCTGAATGAATGAATGGTATCTGTGGAAAATATTTTTACTGTCATTAGACAAGGAGAAGAGCGAGACAGGCCAGACCGTACAGAGCAAGATGTGCACACACACATTTATTATTTTTTTTTGAAGTTTATTTAACTCTTCACTTATACAACACTAATAAATACGCTGCAGATTTTCTGCACCATAGACCTCACCCCGTGCGTGCTGCTAGCTAAACAAAGACGTCATCATCACTCCTCATCCTAAGAGTAATTTACGACTTGCTGACAGCTTTAGAGGAAGTGAAATAGTGAGAGCTGAGAACAGCAACAGGTCACTCAGCACCTAGCAGTGTGTCATGCAGGGCAGAAGGGAAGAGTTCAACTACTGGACAATCTGTTTACATCAGCCTTTAAAGCAGCATGGCTGTAAAATATTTTACAGTTTGAATATTCACAGCATTATTATCCAGCTCTGATTCTAGCACTGGGACACCTCACAGTGATCAGGATCAAATGCTTTTGAAAATAAAAACTCAATGTGTACATGTTCCTCCCTGCAGTACTGTATTGACCAACATGACACTAATGACCAACATGACGGAAAAAGATTTGCTACTTCTGTTATATCTGCAGATTACTTAAAGCTTTTCCCCTAGATCTAGACATATATTGTATAAAGTGTTTTGTTTGGAATTATATTATGCAGTAGAAAGTTAGGAACGTGCCACTTACCCCACACTGCAGTTTCAGTTTCCATGTGACCGCTCCATTCCACCGCTCAGCCATTTTCTGTGTTCGGTTTCATCAAACCACTTTTGGCTTGCAAAATAATTCAATAGCCTATAATAAATTCTTTTAAAGGCCTAATCTAGAAAGAGACATGCACAGACAGCTGCTCTGCCTCCATTTGAAGCAGATTTATAAGCAAATGACAGCAATTATGTGACCGGAACAGTCTGCCAGTATGTGTGAGAAGCTTTTAGGACTACAGAACTAGAAATAGATGGATTTTATGTAAAAAAAAAAAAAATTTGTTTCTTTTTGTTTTTTTTAATTTATTATCTGAAATTTTGATGTGCAGTTATGATGGTCTTTATTTTATAATCTTAACATATAAGATTGCATTTTACAAGACTGAAGCGAATTAGAGTCGAATCAGACAAGGCACACTTTGGCAAAGTTGAAATGTTTGAAATGTCACTTCTTCATATCCTAATTTACATGTTTAAAATCCTAAAATCCTAGTTAGTTTGGTTTACCTCAAATATCCTTCACATATACAAGCGCATGTTTTGGAGATACTGTGCTAATGAGAATCTAGCATCTAGACAGAGTAAAACATGCAAAACCACCTAGTGCCATACATAAAATAACACAAACATAATATGGTGGGTGTTAATTACTTATTGTTGATTGTTCTATTGTTTAGCTGTTTTCAGGCTGATTTCGAACGTTGACCACACAACACTGGGGAAAAATCTCTCTCTCTCTCTCTCTCTCTCTCTCTCTCTCTCTCTCTCTCTCTCTCTCTCTCTCTCTCTCTCTCTTATTTTTACTCATCCTGTGTTCAGTTTTATTGTAAACGTGATTTTTTTTTTGCGCTACGCAGCTGAACTGTCAGCAACGCAAATTTTTTTCTGATGTAAACACTATGGATACACAATATTATTATTGTTGTTGTTGTTGTTGTTGTGGTTGTCATTTCATTCTGGGATGTGAGCTGTTCCTAGATCATTCAAAGCATTTGAAATGCATCGTCCATATGCAGGGTATGTTGTTTTAATTTATTCATCCCAATTTGATGTCTTTTCTTTTCATTGATGTGGATTTGAGTTTCCACTTTGCTGTGACTCCGGGCCACAGATTTTCTAAAGCAGATTGCAGAAGTCACTCTCTCTCTCTCTCTCTCTCTCTCTCTCTCTCTCTCTCTCTCTCTCTCTCTCTCTCTCTCTCTCTCTCTCTGTCTCTCTCTCTATTTTTCTCTCTCTCTCTCTCTCTCTCTCTCTCTCTCTCTCTCTCTCTCTCTCTCTATTTCTCATTCCTCTCTCTCTCTCTCTCTATTTTTCTCTCTGTGGCTCTCTCTCTCTCTCTCTCTCTCTCTCTATTTTTCTCTCTTTCTCTCTCTGTCGCTCTCTCTCTCTCTCTCTCTCTCTCTCTCTAATTTCTATCTTTCTCTCTCTCTCTCTCTCTCTCTCTCTCTCTCTCTCTCTCTCTCTCTCTCTCTCTCTATGTTGCTGTTGTTCTACCTTTCTGTCTTTCTCTTATTCCTTATTGCTGTGTTTGTTTCTTACAGTAAAGCCAAGCCACCGCCCCAGATCTCTCCTAGCAAGTCTATTGGAGGGGAGTTCTGTGTAGCTGCTGTGTTTGCATCTTCACGCTCTTGGTTCATCACGAACCCCAACATGAAGAGAGAAAAAGGTCAGACCTGGACACATACAATACATAACTTGTACACAGTAAATCAAACATCATTCACATGACTCAATGCTGAAGTCAATACTAAGGGATCTGTTAATGTTGCCTGACAGCTTACATTTATTTCAGACTGTATTAAAGCAACACAAAAAATATTCATTTGTTCCTTTTTTTTTGTGTGTGTGTGTTTTTTTTTGTTTGTTTTGTAAATATTGTCCGAAAAACATGTAGAGTAAATATTGTCCGAAAAACATGTATCTGTTCTTTATAGATCAGTCTCGCCAGGCTGTGGTTGATTCTCTCTATATCGCAAGCTGCTATGGTACTCTGGTTGAGCATGTGCTGGAGCCTCGGCCAATCAGCACAGCGCAGAAGATAGGTGATGACACACCTCTGGAGTTAAACACCGGCCCCAGGGCATGCTGGACTTTGGCCAGGTACTACCATCATGGTTTTGCACTGTGTATAGCAGTTACAAGAACAGCATAACGCAGCATTCTTTCATGAACAGAAATTAGTATATATTCAAAGGCATCCAGTGTAATTGGGTTCTGCAGCCCACACGCTACGTTTGAACACACAGCGTTATACTGTGTCTAACTTTGTTAAATGAAAGTGGACAGAAAGACTTAGAGTTGCTTTGATAACTATGGACTTTGATCAGCGCATGAGTGTAAACTGATAGTATTTACAGCCATGTATGTTTGGGTCAGTCCACATGAGGCAAAAGAAATGGCAAGGCTGCCAGGCATGTGGGAATTGAGTCCATTATTGCTCAGCAGGAGACAGCTCTATACATCTGGTTCTTTGATATGTGCTTCCTAAATTGATTTCTGTGTTTGTTTTGAGTAGAACTCCACAGTGGAATGAGCTACAACCTCCTTTCAGCAGCAGCCACCCCTTGGTGCAGGCCTCAGACTTGGTGCAGTACTATCAGAACCTCCTGGCTGGATGTAAGTCCTAGACGCTGTGCATGTGTGTATGTGTTTGAGGATGAGCTCATAAAAAGTTCAGTGCAACAAAGCATTTCTTAATGAATAATGCTATCTATCTATCTATCTATCTATCTATCTATCTATCTATCTATCTATCTATCTATCTATCTATCTATCTATCTATCTATCTATCTATCTATCTAACTAACTAACTAACTAACTAATCTATGTATCTCTATCTATCTAATCTATCTGTAAATCTGTAAATCTGTGTCTCAGAGGAAAATAGTCATATACAAATTTGTGTGTGCATGCATTTGTCTGTGTGTATGCATATGTGTGTGGCTGCATCTTGAGTCAGGTCTTTGTCACTCAGCCGTAATGTTTCTCTCCTAGACTCATCATGCCACGGAATTAACTCAGCATTCAAATGAAGGCAATTTATGTGGCTTTTAAACCCATGTAATTCAATAACAAGTACAAAGAGAGCGGGAGCAAATCTAAAAGGCAAGCAGAGGCAACTGCAGGGCAGAAGTGCTAGCTGATGGCCATGTATCTAATACATCTTGAATAAATGAGCATTTTAACATTAGCGGGTGAATTGTGAACATAAATCAGCAATTAGCCCTCCGAGTTCTCCAGTCAGAGCCTCACATTTGTTCTCTCTTGCTAAATCCCTACTGCCTCCCGGGTGGAATATTGCCTCTTTTATCCTGAGATGTGTCACAGTGATAAAGGAGCTGAGCGTGAGTGGATATGGTAGTGGTTCTATGTCACTGTGCTTTACTAGGGTCAAGTGTCTTAATGAGTACCGTGTTAACATTTCTGCTTAATTATAATTAGCGGGACATCTCTACTACTGACTTCCTTTTTATAGACCTCAAGTGGGCTCAGCTCAGTATTCAGAATGTTAGAGTTTGCATCACTGTGCTATATCGAGTAAAGAATGTCTCCGTTCTCTCGAATTTATGAAGTTCATCATAAGTCACCTGCGCCATTGAAAAGTGACTATTGACTTAACAAAGCATCCTTTCTTATGGTGGGTGGTGAGAGAGCTCAGTGATGCAGGGAGAAACCGAGCCCGACTGCCACCTTCAGTTAAACACAGACAACAAGCCTAGCGAATCGCTTGCCTTTTCCATGAATCTAAATGTTATCAGGCTCTCGTTTTCCATGTAATATCAGATGAAGCCCACTATGCAGGAAAGAGACAGAGAAAGATGACATAAAAGAGGAAGCGATAGCACAAGGACACCAGCAGTGGGCAGTTCCCAAGCTCTATGTAGGGACAGGGTTTCCTGCGTGTCCTCAGCCCACGCGGCTCTGTGGCAGCGCCACGTGATTGACAGGCTTGCTGTTGCCTGTATATTGGATGACCCAACTGATTAAAAATGCAGCATGTGGACGGTAGGGTCAGGGGAGCTGGAGCCTGCTGGGCTGGTGATAAAAGCAGCCGTGGCGCCACTTCATGGTCACTATCTCCACCTGTCCATCTGCCCAGGCTTCGACTGCACTCGGAGGAGGAGCATTACCCAGCCTCCACCGATTATACCCAGCTGATGAGGAGATAATGAGGACGAGCTGGCCTGTGAAGGCTCCTCTGGATTTACTGACAGAGCTCAGGGAATCCTCAGTTAGCGACATTAGCCGTCTTTATTATCAGATGCTGGCATCTGTGTGTCTGAGAGCTCCCTAATGAATGAGACTGAACCTTCAGGAAAGGTGTGAGATCTTTCAAACAAAGCCCCATGCTACATTGTATTTCACAAATGTGCAGCTTTTGCCCTTTTTCAAGGTAATATTTGTGTAGCTGCCTACAGTGTGTACTCAGACACTTCTACCTGGCCAGAGAGTCAGCTAGAAGAAAACAAGCTCTGAATAATTTACCTCCCAATAACTGTGACTGACTCCAGTGTAGCAGGGCTGCAGTCGGAGCCTCTGCTGCCCTTCCATGACTCATGACTTTGTAATTGTGGCCGGAGAGTCTTCCAGGTCTGCAGCCTGCCTGTGCATGCAGGAACCTGGTCAATAGCTCTAATTGCCTCCATGGGGCAGGAAACTTCAACTGACTGCAGGGTGAAAAGGGCAGCATTGGCGCCGTTGAGGGGTCAGCATCCAGGCGCTACTGTCGAACACTTCAAGGCCACATGCAATCGAAATGGTTGATAAGAGCCTTAATAGCCAGTGGTAAGGGCAGCCTTAAGTGCCAGTGGTATGGCTAAGCATTGTTGTCATGCATTGTTGAAATGTAGTCATACAATGGACAAAACACAGGACTATGTCATACCTTTACCAGCAATGTTTGAACTGTTCATCATTCCAGTGTAAAATGCATTGTATTTTCCAGAAAACATAACATTTCCGTTAAAATTCCCATTAACCAGGATGTGATGTATAACTGTTCAAGTATAACAATGGGTTGGTGTAATCTGTTTATTTCATACTTTACTGTCACCTGTCTTTTAAGTCTTTACCATTTTTGGAGACTTCAATGATCTCACAGTCTTAATTTTTTCAGATGTTTAAAATAAACCACTTTATTAAGTGTCTTAGTAGGACACATACCAATTTTTGTACCTGGTATTGACCCCAGTAATCAAGTTCAGTAATTTCCTGTGAATTGAACTGGAGCCACCTAAACCCTGCCTCATGTATTACTACAGATTTCCTGTGTCTGTGAGAAAGTATGTGTGAAAAACACCATGCTACTGTCTCTGGCAATCCCACGTCACCATGCTAGTGTCCCTGACAATCCCATATCGCCGTGCTAGTGTCCCTGACAATCTCACATCGCCGTGCTACTGTCTCTGGCAATCCCACGTCACCATGCTAGTGTCCCTGACAGTCCCATATCGCCGTGCTAGTGTCCCTGACAATCTCACATCGCCGTGCTACTGTCTCTGGCAATCCCATGTCACCATGCTAGTGTCCCTGACAATCCCATATCGCCGTGCTAGTGTCCCTGACAATCTCACATCACCGTACTAGTGTCCCTGACATTCCTATGTTACTGTGCTACTGCTCCTGACATTCCCACATCTCTGTGCCACTGTCCCTGACATTCCTTTGTTACCGTGCCACTGTCCCTGACATTCCCATGTTACTGTGCTACTGCCCCTGACATTCCCATGTTACTGTGCCACTGTCCCTGACATTCCCATGTTACTGTGCTACTGCCCCTGACATTCCCATGTTACTGTGCCACTGTCCCTGACATTCCCATGTTATTGTGCCACTGTCCCTGACATTCCCATGTTACTGTGCTACTGCCACTGACATTCCCATGTTACTGTGCTACTGCCCCTGACATTCCCATGTTACTGTGCTACTGCCCCTGACATTCCTATGTTACTGTGCTACTGCCACTGACATTCCTATGTTACTGTCCCACTGTCCCTGACAATCCCATGTTACTGTGCTACTGCCCCTGACATTCCTATGTTACTGTGCCACTGTCCCTGACATTCCTATGTTACTGTGCCACTGTCCCTGACATTCCTATGTTACTGTGCCACTGTCCCTGACATTACCACATCTCTGTGCCACTGTCCCTTACATTCCTATGCTACTGTGCTACTGCCCCTGACATTCCCACATCTCTGTGACACTGTCCCTGACATTCCTATGTTACTGTGCCACTGTCTCAGACATTCCCATGTTACTGTGCTACTGCCCCTGACATTCTCACATCTCTGTGCCACTGTCCCTGACATTCCTATGTTATTGTGCCACTGTCCCAGACATTCCCATGTTACTGTGCTACTGCCCCTGACATTCCCACATCTCTGTGCCACTGTTCCTGACATTCCCTCATCTCTGTGCCACTGTTCCTGACATGGGAATCAGCATATGATCAAATTTTGGAAGAGATCCAAACAAGGACAAGGTCACAACAAGGTCAGATGTTTAAAACAGTTGATCTTTAATCTTTAGTTTATCCTTCTTGTTTGAAGAATAGTTTAAGCCATATGAATTAGTAACAAAACAGGACTAAACTTGGCAGTGGAGGTGTTTCTTTTTCACCCAGAGGTCTGCTTTGTTTTCCCTTTTTTATTTTGACTGCGTATTTAAAATTATTGGACAAATTTCTGTGGTTTGCCAATGTGCTACACCATGAGTGAACAAAATGTACTTCACCATTTAGACTAATGTTTTTGCAATCTTGGTTTATTTTTTGTCCAATGAGTATTTTAGTTACCAGTGAATAAGTGTAGATCTTATGCTCACAGTGATGTGAGAAATTCATGTGGTTTGCTGCTTCCTGTCCACAGCCTCCTCCACTTTGTACATTTCAGTATTGGGGATGAGATGCTGCTTTTGGCTATAACGAACCCATCGAAACCTTATCCAAAGAGCCAGCTACTGTTCTTATTTTTCAATTATTGATTAGTCAACAATTATTGTCGCCAGGCCACATGGCCACAGGGGAGGATACAGAGCAAGACTTGACTGTGTTTAAGAAGTAACAGGACCTGACTTTGTTCTATGCTGTTGGAGTACAACACATGTCGTCATACCACTAAGACACAAACGTGTGTGTGTAATGAAGCATGCTGGTATAGCCAAAGCCTCTCTTTATTGTGGCTCTTCTAGTCACTGGTGTTTTAGTGATTAAGTGGCTAAGAAAAAGACAGTTTCATGTTTGTGTGAAAAATCAGTATATGTTACTCAGTGATCTTGGCAGAAACGCCTCTTGAGGTGTATTGAACACCCGTCATGTACCAGAGATGGGAGCGAGAGAAAGATAGGGAGAGAACAGCAGAATCTCTGTCAGTTTTCCAGATGAGATCTTAACAGCTCTATTATCTGCTCTTTTATTAAATACATTTACATTACTCTGCACCATGTGCTAGCCCAGAGGTGGGAAGACAAACACTGATTCTGTGCATTAGTCTTCATTTTAACGCCTGCTTACTCAAGCCTGCTCGTGCTCCATCTGTCTTTGTGCTACATACACACACAGCTATAAATCTACTCATGGCCCGGAATGTACTTTCTCACTGTTCATGTTACACAAGATGTTTAGTTCATCTCATCCTGTTTTCTTCTTCATCACAGTGTTGCCTCCCGGAAGCCCGGGGCCCATCACTAGGCAGGGTTCCTATGACAGCCTGGCCTCGGACCACAGCAGCCAGGAGGATGAAGAGTGGCTTTCTCAGGTCAGTGTCCCCAGCTGTTTCTTTTAGACATCATGAGTGATCCACTTCCTGTATCATGTGGTTTGTATGGGTTACACGAGTAGTACGATTCATAAACTCCTTTTTTTGGGTTATTTCCTTACAAAAGTCCAGTTTATTGGCATATAAGGGATCTCACTAGTTCTTTGTTTAAAGTTTTTTATTTATATATATAATTACATCCACTTTCAAGTGAAGTTCAAAATGTTTCAGCTACTTTACTTCATTACTTAAAAGGCATGTTATGAAGCATATGTAGTATGTGCTCTGTTAACCATCATACTGTATGCAAATAGTGTTAACTCATTTCTTTTCCAGTGCTATTCTTTTCTGTGGCCTCTTGTAAGGAAAACGTGTAGCTAACAAAATGACAGCTACAGCTTTACATTATTGAATTGTGGTTTCATTGAATGCTCATTTGGGTCCTCACTAATGAACCTTTTATGAGCTAATGATATGCAGTATATATTATATCATACATAATAGGACCTCGTCCATGTGATCATCTGCGACCACTCGATACGAATGCATATTACGACTATCAACTTTTTATCTTTTTTTGATGACATCAATAGCACTCACCATGACAACTCTTCCTTAAACATTCTCGGAAGATTCGAAAAAGGATTGGGACGAGACAGCTTGCGTGAAGCTGTGGCTGTGTGTAATAAGTGCATTGACTGCTGTCAGTGTGAAGTGGGGCTCAATATGTTGCTGCTAAGTATGACAGGAGGGTAGGAGGAAACATCTGGCTTTTGCCTCTGCAGAAAAACAGCACTACATCTGTTTGTCTCAGGGCTGGGTGACACTGATGGTGTTAACTGCAGAAAAAAAAGCCTCATGTTGCACTTGTATTTCTCCCCAGGCTCATTTTCACATATGTGACTGGAGGTGGAGAGAAAAGCAAAGCCCACGGCCTACTTTCTGAAAAGATGGAGAAAGGAGTTGGAGAGAAGGAAGCTGGCAGGACATCCTGTCTTTTCCTTCTCACCCTCTCCTGCTTGATATTAGTGTTGTCTGTTTTTGTGTAGGGTTGAAAAAAATAATCAATTCCTTGATGGATCATAATGTTCTCTTTAAAAGCTTATTTTAAACTTTTTAAATTTGTAGCAAAAACATGTTTTTTTTTCAGTTTTTTTATGCACAAAAAATGATGATGCCTTGATTAGCTTAGTTTTATATTAACTACGTGGAAACACTACGTGGGAACTACTTAACAATCTTTTATCACCATCTGATCTTCCCACAAGAATAAATTACACATTATGTTTGATCCAGGATGGCTTTTAAATCATTGTCGCCTATTGTATGTAGTGAGTATATACAAATGGTACTGTAGAACTTGTATAGCATATATAACCAATAGTATTTGGTCTTTTGGAGTGCCATCACATATAATCATCTGAAATTCAAGGGCTCATTCTTACCCAGGACAAAATACAAGAGAATATTTGTCCAGCAACAGTAATAAGAATGGAATTGGACATTCTGATCAAATTCTCAAGGATTTGCCAGTGCTTTCCAAAATACCACAAATGTCTGACACCTGAACGTCTGCATTAGGGTTTTTCTCCCTCTGATCCAAAATTCACAGCACTTACTGACTGAGTTCACACATCAGACAATCATCGCTTTGACTAATATCTGTGGGGTCGATGTGCAGAGTCAGCCATGATGCAGCACGCTTGGAGCAGAGAAGCCTTGCTCAACCCAGAGCCTTAACAACATTAGCTACCACTGTCTATAGATAGATAAATAGAGAGATAGTTCGCACCCTGAATTGAAATGTAGTCAAATTGTGAGGTAGCATGAGATTTACACCTGTTCTAATATACCACATTAATAGAGTGTGCTGGGGAGGAATCTAGTGTCTGTCTATTTGCATACACATGTAAACATATGCAGAACAGTTTTTTAATCCTTCTGAGGTTCTGTGGTCATATAGTCTTGGTTCGAACATGTGGTTGTTATACTGTATCACTTTACATGAAGTGTAGTTGTCTTTCTGTTCTGTACACACCGTCAGTTAACATGGAGCTGTGTGTTTCAGGTGGAGATAGTGACACACACTGGCCCTCACAGGCGGTTATGGATGGGTCCACAGTTCCAGTTTAAGACCATTCACCCATCAGGCCAGACCACAGTCATCTCTTCCAGCTCATCTGTGCTGCAGTCCCAGGGGCCCAGTGATACCCAGCAGCCCCTCCTCGACTTTGATACTGATGACCTGGAACTGCACAGCCTCAGGTATACTGTACACACACACACACACGCAAACGGTCTTGCTTATGTTTGTCACAGAATAGCACGTGCTTGCATCACCATACTTAATTTACTCTTTGTGTGTGTACATGTGGTGTGTGTTAGGATCCAGCCTGTGCGCTCAGAGCCTATGACGATGCCCGGCTCCACTTGCCTGATTCCAGAGCGTGTAGGCCAGGCTACAGTCATTGATACCGGCTCAGGTAAGACACAGTGCTGTCCTCCTGTTCCTTTAAACTCAGATGATAGCAGAGACTAATAGTAATGGAGTTAGTACTGACCAGCACATTGCAAATTACACAACACGTAATTAATATAATCTGTAAATGTGTCATTTGAAGAATATTATCAGTGCGATCATCTGTTTCTTGTCTTCGTGTTAGACAGGTTGATTCCGTTAAAGGATTATTTGACATATTTTACACTTTGAGATTTAATAATACTTATATTTACACACCGTTAGCACTTTCCTTTCTCTGCTTAGTAACAATTCCATATAATTTGTATATTTCTGTAACGTTTAGTCACTATATCATGTGAAAACTGTATGCTGCTTTGCCTGTTTGTGAGCTGTGTACATTCTGAAATACACTCAAATACACCCAATACACACAATTTGCAGCTGAAATGGTTAAAATGCTTGAAACACAAATTAAGACCATACTCCATGAACAGTAGTGTTATATGTAGTATATAACAGTATTATATAATGATGTAACAGTGGTATTATACATGTTGAATCATTTCAGGTAAGCAATTTTACTGCCATACACCTTTTTGCCTTTCGGAAACGATAGAACACATTATTTTTTCATGTCTGCCGGGTATTTCTTTTAAGCAATTAAAGAGCTTCAAATTCAGAAAGTCTCCTCTGGTCCTGTAAACTTATCACCAATGGCTGAGCATGGACTGGATGGCCAAGAAAATAGGACAGGGCATGTGATTGGTCACTTGTCAGAAATGCCATGCTGTATGTGTTTTTAATAATGCTTGGAAGTGCATATGTCGTATTGTTTTAATGTCAGTGCAGCTCCTCTGACGTGTGCTTCTGTCCACAACCATACCTCTTATATATTTTTTTTCCTTGAACCTCCAATCACTTCTTATGAGGAAAACTGTCATACCGTTGTCTTACTGCATATTTGTTCATTTCCAAAATGAAGCATCCATCTTTATTATCCAGTTTGAACCTTCCCTGTCCTCCTCCTTCCGTCGCTTCCTCTCTTCTCTCTCTGTCGTCTGGAGGAGAGCTGTAAGAGTCAGAGCAGGCTTTTATGGCATGATGCTTATCAGTCTGTGTGTGATTGCTCAGCGCTCAGGGCTTTGAGCAGCCTGGCGCCTCCTCTTATCACTGCTCATCGCTTTGTCTTTGTGCCTTCAAAAGGCCATGCTGCTTGTTACAGCTTACAAACACACACACACAAACACACTTTGACTGGCCTTTACCACCTTTAACCAGGAGTTTGTGGTGTACCTCTCGCACAACCTTTGATACTCTAAAGCAGCTTTCTGTTAATTTCTCTTCACTCAGTAAAGAGCCAACATTATCTAAATGGAACTGTCCGGATACGTATGCCAACAATATTAGACATCCTATAGAGCACTTTCGAAGTATGAGACATGTTCTGTTTCAGTGTCTCAGCTTCCCAAAATCAATTGGACTTGTGCAGCCAGCCTTATCAATACTCTTATCTGGTGCCCGAGCTGCTCTCAGAGCTGTGGTAGACTACACAGTGCTTTGTGCAGGGCAAGACAGGAGGTGCATAATCTAGCCCAGTCCACGATAAACCATACACAAACACAAGCATCTTTTGATTTTATTTTGTTATGACTCACTGGAATAAACACCCTGTCATTTGTTCGAGCGTCCACAAGCACTTCTTACTGCCATGTTTGTTGTGCGTGCGGGGGGTCGACGACGGGGAAATCAGCGGGCGACAGTGCATGGAGAGATGCAGGTCTGTTATGATATTGCTGACGCTGCCTGCAAGACGCAGCACTGATAGGCAGCGGTGTGTGTGTGTGTGTGTGTGTGTGTGTGTGTGTTTGAGATGCGCTCATTAAGAGATTGTTTATGTGTTTATGTGGATGTGTGTTGCTGCTCTAATCTGGTTTCAATGCTGGTCTTTATCATACTCCCACTGTGGACATTGATTGTAATCACAGCTAGTGTCTTTTCTTTACTTTAAATCTACCTTCCTAAGGTTGCATAGTCAGGTGCAGAGAGTGTGTGTGTGTGTGTGTGTGTGTGTGTGTGTGTGTGTGTGTGTGTGTGTGTGTGTGTGTGTGTGTGTGTGTGAGAAAGATGTGAGCCGAGACAATGCAAGGTCTGTAGTGTGTTTAGGTTTTGGCCGCCCTGTGCTGGCCATGCCTTCAGGCTTGAGGAGGAGGGGGGGTAGGCCTGAGCGCTCCTCTGATTTCCTCTTCCAACATGGCTGAGCGCTTCAGGCTCGGGCACCTGGACTCTGCCCGGCTCCAGCAGTAACAGATCCTGACCTGCGCCCCGTAATTACTTGCATGGGCATAAAGACAGCTTGTTGCTGGACATACTGCTCACATTCAGGCCAGGAGGATCCCGAAGCAGGAGGAGGAAGAGCCTTCGTCACATGATCTCTCCCATAATGAGAGGTGTTTTTCAGCCACCTATAGCTCGAGACCCTGTTCCTGTGACCCACAGTGATCTGAGCTAGTTGCCTCTGTCTGTCTGAATAGCATCTCGCCCTCCCTCCACACTCGCTGACTCCTTTTTTCTTTTGCCGCTGACCTGGAAGTCCCCAGCACAATGCAGATTTTCTTGGAGGCTGATTTTCTGAACAGGTCATGAAAGATGCCATTCTTATCATCTCGCTGTCTGAGAATCAGGCATATCATGCTGTCTGCTCCCCCTCCTGTGTCTTTTTTTCTTTCTCCCTGCCTTTTTGTGATATATTTTAAGATGACAGTAAATGGGTTCAGCACATTTGTAGATTTACTGTGGGTTTTTTTTTGTGGTACAGGCATGAGAGAGAGATGGATTGAGCATATGGAGGAATCTGTAAATGAATGTGAATCCAGTCCTGTCTAGGTGTTGATTTGCATGCATCTGTATCCATGAGTTTGTCCGGGGTTGTGGAGTATGAACAGCTTTGCTCAAATTATGTGTCACATTGCTCAGTTCTGCATTATTTCCCCCCTCAGATCTGATCTTAATGTTCTCATGATTGTGAACAGACCTGAATGGCATATTTGTATTGTAATGTGTCTGATTTACATGCATCATTATTAAAAAAAAAATTAAATAACAGATTTTGGTGTGGATAATTGTTTTTATAAGCAGCTTTGTCAGCAGTTTATAATCATTAAGACAGCAAAAAGGGACATTTTTGGGATGCAGAGCTTCTGCTGTTTTTGCAGCTACAGTATCATTAACACATTTGTTTTTGGAGACATTTGCATACAGAAGACAAACTAGTAGGATAAACACATGCACAATAAAATGTAATGTGAAAGGCACATTTCCAGTATGGTTCAGATCTAGGACCACAAATGAAAGTGGCCCAAATGTGAAAAGCTCAGATTTTAACAATTTAGACAATTGCAAACTTCGTAGGGCTTTTTATGAGGCTCAGTGTGAAAATCAGGGAAAACAAGCTGGCAGCCTCTGTGGTTGCTTCCTGCTGGGTTTGTGTGCGCATGTGTGAAGTGCCAGGGGCAGGAGATGGCGAGCAGCTGCTTTTTAGAGCAACTGAATGGACAGCAGTGTGTCAGGCATCTGCTGTACTCTTTCTCTCAGCCTCTACCTCTGCAGAGCTGCAGGGCAACTGCATGGCAATGCCACTCTGACTTGTTCACTGATGCACTTAAGACTGTGTGATTTCTGTGCTACACAGTGTAAAATGCCGATGATATCTAGACAGCAAAATGACAAAGGGTGACATCAGTGCCACAAATATAAAAAAAAAACTTAAGATTTATGCTATTACTTCGAAATCTGTGGCAGACCATGTTGGTACTTATTACACCTTCATACCTTCAGTGTTTCAGGGGCCTGGAGCAAATATCTCTGTATAGATTCACTTCCTATATCTCTTCGTACTGTATACTGTACTGGTGCATACTCTAGTATATTATTTACAGTACTGCTCTGTACTGATATATACTATATCATACCATATCATACATCACACTGTACCATGCAATACTGGGTCATATAGTATTTGTAGGTATATTATATCTCACCACAATATATTGTACAGTACTGTTATTATACTATAGCGTACCATGCTATTCTGTTCTCTTATATACTATACAACTCTATACTATACTATACTATATCATTCTATACTATATCATAACACTATACTATTCTATACTATACAACTCTATACTATACTATACCATTATATATTATACCATTGTATACTATACTATACTATACCATTATATACTATGCTATACTATACTATACTATACCATTATATACTATGCTATACTATACTATACCATTATGTACTATACTATACCATTCTATACTATACTATCCTATACTATACTATACTATACTATACTATACTATACTATACCATTATATACTATGCAATACTATACTATACCATTATATACTATGCAATACTATAATATACTATACTATGCCATGCCATACTATAATATTGTAATGTAATACATCCTATCATATAACACCATACTACACTATACCACACTATACTATACTGGATAATTTCCATATTATACAAGCTTATGCCATATCATAGATTACCACACCGTACATACCGATCCTGTCCCAACATTTTAATACAATTAGAATTATACAATAATATTATATTATTGGATTCAGTAGGACACTATATATGATATATTTAAGTTCATTTTGAATATTAATAAATATCCTTTATAATTATAATATTTAATTGAATAATAATAAGTAATGATCTAGTACTGGATAATATTAAATTATTCAAAATAAAAGACAGAAAGTCTGCATCAGAAACAGAGTAGAAACACAACACTTGTAGTTGGCCACGTTATCGTGATATAGGGTGTCTGTACTTTATGCAGCACTTTATCAGTGACAGTAAAAAATTACAGTACACAGAAAAATGATTAAAATCTTTACATTCAGTAAAAATACTTCAGTGTCTGGCCTCCTACCCTATCATATCATATTCAGCAGGTCCACACATTGCACTCTGGTTGTCTTCATCTCTTCTTCCTGTGTGTGTTGTGAGTATGACAGTAAGGGCTCTTAACACAGCTCTTAGACTCTCTTCTCTCTCTGTGCCCGTCACATCTAAGTGAGGCATCCTCTTGGACACGAACTCAGAGTGGCAGCTCAGTTCTGACGTGGCTTGCAATTAAAAGTTTGCTGGCACCACATTGTCCTCAGCATATGCCTGCTGCTGCTTTCAGTCTGGATATCACACACTAACCAACACTGACAGCATCTCTATAGCAGGCAACATTATCTGCCCTCATTTGTATTCCAGCATGCACTCTCACTCCATAATGCACTGATGGGGCAGCTACAGTGGTATTTTACACCTACAAGCAGCTACCTGATGTATGCCACTACATGGAGTTGTTACAGCGTGTGCCAAGCTGCATGCCGACAGAGAAGTTAAAAATGAATAGCAATTGAAAATATGGAAAGCACTGTCTTGTGCAGTATGCTAGGCGTTGTGTACTTATTGGAAGTTGGCACGTTGTTTTCATTACTTCCGTTATACCTAAGTTGTCTAGTGCTTTTAATTTTGTCTCATAGTATATTTGGGGTTGTTATTATATTGGCAGTTTGCTCTGATTGGTTGATAGTAGCTCAGATGCATGACCTTGTCTTCGTCCCACGGTTCTGCTCATGGTGTCACTACAATGAGTTGTTGTTGAGAGATTGTTGCAGAGACCTGTTGAAAGCGATGAGAGCTGAGTTCCTCTTATGGTCAGAAGCTAAAGTGGCATGGTTCCTCCAGGACATCTTTGTGTTCTCTTCCTTTCTGTCCAGGTGTGTTAGTGAGGTGCTGCAGGTCATTTCCTGTGCAGATGAGTTTCAGTGTGGGAAGCTGATATGAGCTCACCTGGCCGGGCTGCCCACAGAGCCGTCCTTTGTTTATTCATTTTATCGCCGCAGCTTAACCCCTGGCCGTGGGCCTTCCTGGTAACGGTATCCAGGCAACAACAGGGAGGTGAGGAGCCACCGGCTTTCTCTCTCTCCACACCTGGAAATAACAAGCCATTCACGCCTGTGTGTTTCCAATCAGCTCAGGAACGCTAGAAATGTCTGGACCAGATTCCACAGACGCGTCCTCTCAGGGAGCTTGGAGAGCCATGCAGTGCTCTGACTACTCCAACATTGTTGTTCATTCACTACAGCTGTAAATCATTTTTTCCCCTTTCTCTGCCTCTCTGTTCTCTCTCAGACATTGTGCTGGCCAAATTGACCCGCTCGGTGCCACTGGTATAGCGTCATCAGCAAAGGCATAAAGAAAAGGGATGTTTGATTCAAAATCTGTTTTGGCAGCAAAGTATGCAGGAGATGTTCCACTGGAGCTTGTCTTTTTGCAGGCAGCTAAATCAGACCTGACATTTGTCTTAGAGTGAGCAGATTCTTTGTTTTCCTAGTCTGCATTTAAACAACTCTGACTATGTCACACAATTATGTGTGGTTGTGTGTTTGAGTTTTCGTCTCTGCTGAGAAATCTCTGTGCCGCCCTCTTTGGGAATGTTATCAGTAGTAAGTGAGTCTAAGTTATCACGTTCTTGGTGCACATGGCTTTAGAAGAATCCATTAATTTGACGACAAGAGCACAGGACCAGATGTGAAATTCTCGCTTGATTTGGACTTTGCACAGATCTTATCACAGTAATTGATACCTCATTGTCTCAGTGCAGGGCTGGAAAGCATCATTTAAGTGCACACCCCCTCACCCCATTTTGTAAAGGCTACAGAATGTGGGTGTGTGTAATAGTTTTAGAAATGCTTTCATTAGTATTAAGTAGGCCTTCTGGATCAGCTTGTGTGCACACAGCCTGCGTTCTACACACCCCTTAAGTGTAACGCCGTTCAAATTAACTTTGAAGTAAAGCCTTCCTCGGGCAACAAGCTCCACTGCCACGTAGTCAAAACGATTAAAGTGATTAAAGTGGCCAACAGGCAGGCATATTATCTGCTTTATTGTTATATCAGTTGGCTTCCCATTGGTACAGCGTTTGAGTGGAGATTCGTCCCCAGCGGAGCTAGTACTGTACTAACGCCAGCAGTAGCAGTGCCCTCACATGGATGGGAACGTATCCAGAAGCAGTAAACATGCACAGCAATGTCCGTTTGTGACATGTGCTTTTAATGTACTCCTCTGCAGCTTGGATGTAAGCAGTGGTCAGGCATAAAGGCTATTTTTTTTTTCCTTCTGCTTCACACAGACTTGTCATATTAATTACAGCCCAGTCAGGAAAGGCTGGAAGGCAGCGGGGGTTGCCTAGGTTATTTTTGGAAGGTTCGAAAAGACTGTTGCACATTTCCTATTCTTTTTTTTCTCCCTCAGCTTATTGAAATGACCTAGCAGTCAACACGCATTCTGGCGTGTGTGTGCTGCTCCTGCTCAAACAATGGCTTTGAAGTGATGGGTGAAGCCCTGCCTCGAGTCTCAGCACAGGTCCCAAGCCATTACCCTGCTTAACCAGAGTGCACGTGCATTAACGTTCCCCTACGGGCTGACCAAACGCACTTAGTGTAATTATTCATCAGGCTTGCTCTCTCCTGTTTGGATAGGCACCAGTAGTGGCGGGTGGAGCTAGATGTGTTTGCACAGTTTTACTTGTATCCACACCTGGCACTTCAACAGTGGAAACATATAGCGTGGTTAAATGTTGGAGTTATGAAGACACACAGGCTTCAAGAAGGCCAGAGATGCACTTCAGTCATGAGGGAGATCTTCTCTAAAGCCTAGCCTGTCCTCCCCTTGCTTCCCCAGTGTAATTTTAATGGAAAACATTATCAGTTAAATACTCAGTGGTATTAATAGTGATACTGATTAACATAATAATAATAATAATAATAATAATAATAATAATAAAGGAAATCTGAAATTCTCGAGTATTGTGTTTTTGCTAAATTTCCTTTATTATTATTATTATTATCTTATAGAAAGTTTGTAGGTTAACGTGATGTAGAACTGCCATATTCCTTTAAATGTTTAAATCAATAGTTATATACACCGCTTTTTAGTCACATTAAGTGAAGTGAAGCTAAATACAGACACGTGTATATGCTCTAGAAGCAGTATGAAGATGCAGGTATGCAGTGTGAAATGCACATTTAAACTCAAAAGAGGCAAGATGCTGTGAATAGGATTCTTGTGATATCGTGGTATCCAAACCAAGCATCTTGATCACATTTAAATTGCTATTAAATGTTCAGCCCTATACTTAATCCAGGAAATATTCCCTGCAAGCTTTGTTGTGAGGATCACGCTAGAATCACAAAGATCTTAATGAACTGGCACACACTCAAGTAATAAATGACCTTTTCACCTGTTCCACTCATCTCTGATCTCTGTGTTGGAAATTGACAAAAGCATTAAAAAATAACATTTTCCTCCCCCAGTCAGAGGTTGTGTCTGAAGCCCAGATATTTTTCTGTGTAGTCTGCGGAGGAGGCCGAGCTGTTTCTCATAATCTAGCGTAGGCCAAGTCAGGCCACACATGGATTACGTCCCCCTCCTCTATCACTCTGTTTACTCATACAGGGGTGAGAGACTGCAGAAGTCCGCACACAGACGGGCTCAAGCAGCCTGGGCAGGAAAATCAGGATACAATTTGGCACTTAAGGAGACTAAACGATTTCCTCCTTGCTGCTGATTTTCTACTGGGAAATGTATCCTTGGACCGAAAATTGCATCCGGAAAAATGTTTATGAAGTGTTTTTCCTTTTTTTTTTCCTTCCCCCTCCAAGATGAATGATTATTCCTCTAACCTTTAACATGGTAGAAACTTCTTGTCATTATCCTCCTTTCTTATACACTGTTGGCATTTGTTACATCTCCGTGTCACCGGTTCCTTTAAAGCTTTTCTACTTTTGTGTTTGAGAGACTGAAGTTTACAGATCTCTCTTTCTCCGTGTAATGCCTGAGCCCTATCATGCCTGCCTGTGTCGCCCCAGCTCCCCTGCACATGTAAACACTGCACACCACTAATTCTAGTATTTTGGCATCTCACGCCCAAATTGACTCACTTTAAACCCTCTGGCATTTTAATGTGGTCTGTAGGGAAACCTGAAACCTGTCTCCCAGCCCCTTGCTTAGTCAAACTCGGCCTGTGAACGCATTTGAAGTTTCATTTTTGCCTCCCACCGGTGAGACATTAAGTGTAATGAAGTTTTTTTCTTGGTTTCTCCCCTACTCTGTCCTGTCTTCCACTACAGAAAGAGTGGATTTAAATAGGGAAGAATTACATCTGACTCAGACGTAACCCAGCCTTTCAGCTCCTTACACATGTTGTTGCTGGCTTTTTATGTTTTTTCCTCACGCACAATAAAGCCTGAGCTGTGCATTTACAACTGTGAACCCCACTTCATGCTGTCTACATAGAGAAACGCTTTGCCTGAACGGTTTAACCATCAAAGCTTTAAACAACACTGAAAGCCTGCGTCAGGCGATAGGGTTCATGTGTGTGAGTTTAAACATGGCCAGGCACATGTGATACAACTTAAATATTATATCAACTTATTTTCTGATTAGAAAGGCTCTCAAAAAAAAAAAAGAAGTTTGATGAAGCTCCGCCCACTTAATACATTAACATTATATCATATATCTTTCCGTCTATACCCCCTTATTATATATTATGTACAGGTTATTATATACATGTAAATACCTCTTATACACATTATAAACTGTTAGCTACCGTGAAGATACTTTAAACCATGTTGTTGGTTTTTTTTTTTTTTTTTTGAAAAAAATGTATATACAGAAAATTTCTGCTTGATGACATGCATTCATTACATTTTACATGTTCATTTCTTTTCCTAATTTGAAAGATTCTAATTATAGACTTAGGTTGTTTATGAAAGAATATTATTAAAAATATATTTTAAAAGTATTTTCTTAAACAATTAATAAATACATTTTTTCAAAAAATATGTTGAATATTATTCATCAACTAGCATAAATACATGTGCATTTATTGTTTATTAAAGAAATTTTATTTGTAGTCTTTGCCTTTAGTTCAGAAATGTTCTTAGAGTTGGTTGCAAACTTAAGTCAAAACACAAAGAATCTTAGATATTAAAAAATATATCAGTTAAACAATTGCAAGTGCAAATGTAGGGGGGGGAATTATATTCAGACAGTAATGAAGAGACTAGCAGCAGTAACAAAAAATACGTCACATCTACATTTAAAGGTGTATAGAAATCACACCAAGCAAGTATTTCATTGCAAGCTGTTTGGTATTTGGATTTGAGACACTGACAGCTGCTCCATTTAACTGCACGGTAGCTGAATGCGATGGCTGATTCATTCTTGCAACAAGGAGTGTATGGTGAAAATAACAAGGCAAATACTCTGTAGTATTGATAAGAACTGTGTTAGAAAATCTCAACTAGATGATACATTTCCACCGGGGTCTTATTTATAGCAGGACCACTAACCACCCACCTCCACTCAGAGGTAAGAGTCTCAGGTGTGCCAAACCGCTGCCACAGAGCAATGTGTGTTTGCGTTTCTGAGTGTAGAGCACTCTGTGTAATGTGTGTGGAATTAAGCGGTTGAGGATGTGGAGTGCTGCTTTCTCGAATTTCTGATTCATTTTCTATAAATAAGTCATGGAAGTCAGAGGTGTTGGGATACTTACTGTAATGGCACAGGATCTGAACAGAGGTATGTGAGTGTGGGAATGTTTAAGAATGACTACGCATGATGTTTTTATTTTTTTTTACAGCTCATTCACACAGCATATCTGAGGACAAAGGCAAAAGCAATTTGTTTGCTTTCTTAATTTTTTTTTCCCTCCTATCTCCTTTTTTGAAATAGCCTGACAGCTGCAGAGAATTGCAGTCCGGCTGTATAAAGCATGACGTGTGCGTTTGTGTGTGTGTGTGTGTGTGTGTGTGTGTGTGTGTGTGTGTGTGTGTGTGTGTGTGTGTGTGTGTGTGTGTGTGTGTGTGTGTGTGTGTGTGTGTGTGTGTGTGTATTTTCCGCCCTCTGAACCTTGAGAAATCCCCAGTGCGTTCTGCTCTGCGGCGTTTCAGAATGCTCGTTTCAAACATCTGGAAATCAGCATGGTTGCAGTCTCTCCACAACATGCAAGTGCTTTCACTTGATTATATTATCTGTTAAAGTTTTTTTTCTCCTCCAGCCCTTTAAAAAATAGGGAAGCGGTATGTGACCCCTCCTCTGCCAAAGGGTCAAGTGGTGATTGCTGATGTTGTCTGCCCTAAACACATGTTTAGCCTTGCTTCGCTCAGCCAGTCGCCTAAAAGTTTGGGAACCATTAAAGAACTTCCTAAACCAGTTCCGGAGTCTGGCTTGTGGATTGGGTAAGAAGGGAACTGATTGAGCTCTGTGTGTGTGTCTATGTCTATCTGTGTGTGTCTATCTGTGTGTGCGTCTATCTGTGTGTGTGTCTGTCTGTCTGTCTGTGTGTGTGTGTGTCTGTGTCTGTGTCTGTGTGTTTGTCTGTGTGTGTGTCTGTGTGTGTGTTTCTGTGTGTGTCTGCTCTCGTCTATTGGGTGTGTGTAATTTTTTCTTGGCTAATTCTCCATATGAGCATTGTGTGTATGTGTGTGAGTGTTGTAATTGTTTCAGCGTGTCGGTGTGCAGTGTGTGACAGGAAGGATGAGTCACTGGTTGCCGCTTCTCCTTCACACAGGGGAATATTTGTCTGGCGGCTGGTTCAGGCGCAGCATAACTCACGCGAGGCAGCTCCAGACAGGAAACGCCACGGTGAGCTCTGTTATGATAGAGGATAGCTCGGAGGATGAGCTGTGAACTTTACATGCATGCAGAGCCACTGAGCTGACCACCACCCGAGGGCCCGGCAGCCCCGGCAGGAAATGAAAGGATCATTTAGTTTGGGCCAGAAGAGATGAGTTAAGGGCGAGTGAGAGGTTCTGGAAAGGGGATGACTTTTTGAGGAGATGAACAGACAACCTGGTTTAATCCAGACAGCAAACAAAACAAGAAAATAAATACATATCACTCATTCTTAATTAGACCTCACTTAGGTATATCAGAGTTGTCCTGCTTGTTTATGCTCACAGGCAAACAACGCTCGGAAACAGCGCTCACAAAAGCACCTCAGAGACGTGGGGACTTTGACTCAAGCTGTGACACAACAAACACGTGAAGGAGACGGTTGTCCGAGAAACATTTTCAGCACTCAGACATACCAATTATTATTTTCTTGTAGCCACAACAGAAAAAAAAATATTTTCTTTTTATAATTAATTAGCTTAAATAGTTTTGTACTTAACCTCCTCTGACTTTTGTAATTTCTATTTTAGTTTCATTTCTATTTTCTATTTTTACCTGGTTACCTTAAACTTGCTTTCCCAAATAATTGTTTTGTGTGTGTTTGAGGTCCGATGATTTTGCAGGGATGTGAGAATGTGTTGGTGTTGCATCATGCTTGTTTTTCTAGTCACACAGGTTTGAGTATGAGCATGTCAGTGTGGTTTTATGCTTAGCTTATATCCATTCAGGTGCACAGCCCATTCGCATCAAAGGGCCCAATAAGGTGCTGATGTTATGGATATGACAAGGGAGCTTTTTTACCAACTAAGTAGCATTGATGGCATCAGTTACATCAATGCAGTTATATATAACGTAAAATATGACGCCTCTGTCCAAAAAACGTACTGATCCACAATGGACACATTAACATCTCCTTACAGAAAGCTGCACTTTAATGATTATACACTTTAGTTAAAAACGTGTTTTTTGCTTACTGCAAAAATGTGTTTATTGTTTTTAGATTATTTTAAGCCATACAAATCTAAGCAGAAGCACAAGCCTTTATTATTGTCACATATATATTACAGTGGCTTGATCCCCAAATCTTCTGATTACCAACCCATAGCCTTAACCACTTCAGCTACCTCTGCACATGTGAGTCGTTACTATAGAAATGGTAATAAACAGTGAATTAATATAATCTTGTGATCATTTCTGTCAGCTTGGAGAAAATTCATCAACAGATTCAACCAATCAGATTAAATCATTCAGCAGTGCTGTGGTTTAAATATCAATCATCCAATGCTTTTCGTTTGGAATTCGTTTATTTTGTGTTTTATTTGTAGACTAACCTTTTTAACCAAAAACCACCAGAGACTGCAACACAGCTCAAGATTTCAGTTATTACTGCTTGTTTTTTATCCCCACATCCACATTTTTGATGGATTGCCATAAAAGAGCTCCATCTTTTCTTGTTGGTGTGGTGGCATCAGTGTGGAGGCAGTTTAGTTTTGTGCCATGCTTCAAGGTGGCTGGGTCTCCCGTCAAACTTAATGTATCATCCTTCTCATGTTGTGCCGTTGCTTGTTTATCTTTTATCGTGTGCTTTACACTTTTTTCTTACTTCTCCAAGTCATTTCTTACATCTGAAGTGTGCACAGAAGGAGCAAACATTTAAAACCGAGAAACACGGGTACTTTTATTCTGTCTGGACTCATCACCTGATACTTCTTATGGTGGCACAAGCAGTAGCTTAGCCTCTGGTTAAAGATGGCCAAAAGAACACAAATGAATGCTTTGCTTGTGCCGTTCAGTGCTTCCTAAATACTCTTGAATGCCAGCATTGCATTTAGGTTTGGGGAATGCTGATGGTGGTTTGGATAGAATGTCTGAACGAGGCTGATGATGCCCGTAGGCTCGTTCCTGAATGTTAGCCTTGCTTATCCTGCCCATAGACAGGAAGGCTGTGGGGCAGGAAGAACACAGGGGCACCTGTCCACCACATATCAAGTCCACATGTTCTATTCAACTCTGGCATTTTTTTTTTTTTTTTTGTTAGGTATTCGAACCTATAAGATGTTTTGGTTGAATATATATCTAATATAATCTCATGATAAAAATGCAGTCAGTTCAGATAGTTTGTTAGTTTACAGGAATAGTTCACATTTATACAGTTACTTCCTCACAGTTACTCAGACAAAAGCCGTAACACGTACAAGGCTAGCAATGTCATACAGAATCTTTCCTGTAATTTCATGACAGATCTTTTTTAATGTATTTCTGATTTCTTTTCGTTCTGTTATTATCTGCAATGACTAAATAAATCAACATTCTAGCACAATTACAAATAATAATAGAGCCTTTGACAATATATTTTTGTTTATGAGATAAGCTCCCATTATTTGTTTATTTTAAGGTAATAGTTAATAGATATACAGTAGTTGAAAGCTTCCTGTCCCTTCCAGTCAAATTTCGTCAGTCAGTTTGTAGTTTCTAGGTAACTCTCCCCTATTACACCACAGCTACCTGCTGGGATGGGTGAAGGCAACATGTTCTCCCTCTGAAGCCAACCAACCACATCAGTTTTGAACTGCTGCTCATGCTGGAATGCATCCTAGAAAGCAGAAAGCACTGCCCTTTTCCACATGCATTACCTGCAGATATACAATCCCAAATGTTGCTGTCTTTACTCCTGGCTCTTTACATGTTGTGCCACTCAGGTGCCCTCTATCATTACTGCCTCGTTTGATATCAGCACACTTTGTAGAATGAGGTTTGGTAAACACAGGCTTTACTAATACTCCATGACTGTATTGCCTGAGCAGTCCCCAAGTGTTGCTGTGCTGTCACTCTCTGCAGAGAAATGATTGCAAAAAACCTAACTTTTGTCTTTTGGGAAAAACACCACGCCACAGCAGCATCGTGGCAACAGGCATAAGGTTGCTGAGCTGACAGGCTGTCGACCATGGCGACACATACTGCTGCCTGTATCTAATTTGGATGAACAGGCTGTCGTTTAGGTGAGCCTTAAACTTTTTCAACGAGAAGTGTGCGCTCTTTGAAAAGTGTGGCAGGCGCCTCCCCCTACACACACCTGTCAGCACACTTACCGGTTTTCATTTTCTCTTTAAATTAGAACATGGAGACTTGCTGTCTAAATATTTACTGTACTGAACGTACCCTGCAAAATAGACTTATGAGAGCATACTGATGAGTAGACAACAACATATATGGGTTTTTTGTTTGTGGATTGACAACAAAGGCTTTATGTCAGGCACATGATTGTATCTGTGCCTATTATTGTAGTGGCAGTAACTGGCACGCGGATTCCTTGTAAGGACATAGCCCATGGCTCATTGCTCAGCTGGGAAAGGCTGTGTTTGCCATTAGAGAAATTATTAGGGGGTGTGCAAGAGCCCCAGGCTCGTTGTAGGCTCTGGACTGAGCAGTCCTTTATAAAGGTTTCTCTTCGCCTATCTATGTCTGCCCTTAGCACTCCTTTTAAAACTTCTTATGAAATTAGTGAGCTATTACACGAAAAGTTACCCAGTTATCCAAATCTGAAGTCATGTGTGTGTTTTGATGGGCATAATGTTTCTGTGCATTTTGGCATGATGTAAGGTGCTAAAGAGACAAGGTACAAGTCAAAGGAAAACATTCTTACTCTTATGTGCTTCTTACTGCAGTAATGGAATGTCTCGGTGCCTCCTGGGTGTTCCACTTGTGCACTCGTTAACAGGTTTCATGCAGAGCTCCAATTAACCCTTAGCACTTTCCCATCTTGTTTCTTTTTTGTTTTTTTCTCTCTCGTTCACTCTCTCTCTCTGTTTCTTCTTTCGATAAAGAACTCTTTGCGGATAAGCTCCAGTGGTAAGTAATGTGCCACTCCTCCCTGAGAGACTGTCGCTTTCCAGCTTCCTTGACCCTTTGGCAAGATCTCACTCGCAGTTCCAGTTCACTTCACTTCTTAGTATCTTTGGGTCCACCCAATAGATCCCTGGCTTGCTATTTATGGGACTAAAATGACCAGCTATAAGCCATAACCGAGGATATAATTTTAGCATAAAAGGCACCGATCAAGGCCCCACACCTTATGTGCTTTCACCAGTCACCTCTAAACATAACAATATATGGTGAGAGCAGTTCGGGTCACAAGAGAGCACAGAAAACATGTCAACACAGAGCGTCCTCTTGCTTCTGTAAAGCAGTCCTGCTGCACCACATTCTTACTTCATCTTACACACTTTGAGTGTGTTATTTTGAGAAGTCTGGACTATAGAAACGTTTCACATAAACTGGATCCCCCACACCCTTTATGTTTGGAGCTTAAGCTCTAATTGTAGAGTTTGTTTTTCGGTGGCTACCGAGGAAAAGGTCACAAGGGCCAAAGAGAATGTGTCTATTAAAGCACAACTGATCTGACCCTGCTGTTTAGAGGGTGTGAATCGAGGCACAAAAGTGTGGCTAACCCTTCTAGCCCCAGTGATCTTAACAAACGCTTGTAAGAGAACATCGAGGCATGGTTTTAGAGTCGGCGCCGCCTGCTCCAGTCACTGTGCATCACTGTCAAGCACCCACTAATTACAAAGAGGTTTAAAGATGCATTAGATAAATGTCACTTCACCACAGAACCCTGAACGGGCATTTTCTAGGCCCAACACTACGGGCGTCTCCACTGGCCACTGGAGCCTTATTAAAGTACGTGGTTCACAGTTTAATCTCTGTATGTACAGCAGCTCCAGGTCTAATGCATACAGAGGCATGATGTGCAGGTGAAAAAGCTTATGTTTAAGCATAATCCGCATAAAGGACAGAGGACACACTCCTTGGGGTCAACATACTGTATACACAAATACCATCAAGCTAATAAATTAATTTGATCATATACAGTGGAAATCAATGTTTACTGTAGTCTGAGGATGCACTGATGATAAACACAATATATTTACTAACTCAAAGTGGAAATAATACAGGAATCCTCCACACTCCATTGAATGAATGGCAGTTGTGAAACATGGGTAGTGTGATTTAAGATCACACCTAGTGTTGGAGGCATTCTTGGAGTTCCCTGTCTAGTAGTGAAAGTATTGTATTTTTGGTTTGTCCATACGTCACCAGTACATATAGACGTCGTAGTCTGTGACTCAAGAAAAATCTGCAACTTCTTTGTAAATCAAAACTTTGAATTCATCAAAATAAGTCATAATGTAGTTGTGATTTGTTACAAGTTTCATTACAATAGCTGGAGTTACTGATTAAGTAGAGTCTTCTACAAGTAGTTAGGCTTTAAGGGTCATGGTTTGCTGAGTTTCTCATCAGTGTTTGTTTTTGTCCTCTGACATTGCTTGTTCTTTTTTTAGTAATTAATTCAATCACAAAAAATTACTGTATGTGGGAAATTAGAGCTCCTAAAAGTACTTAATTGGCATTTAAAGAAATTGTGATTGACTGTGCTCACACCACAAGTATTAGACAGCTTGCATGCCTAACTCTCTGTACCTGAAAGATAAGTGGCGGTGGATGGATGCCACTTTTGTGTTGTTTCCTCTATGTCCATTATAATTATTTCCGTTCATGGGTGTAGACTGGCCTTTCTGATTATGTAAAAGTAAGTCACTTTACGGTCACTGTGGGTGGAAGCTGCTTCTGCTTCTTTGGAATGCCTCGCTGACAGGCTAGCACAGGGTCATGACTCAAAGCCAAACAGGAGGAACGTTGCAGGCTATGGTCACTACTGCCACATTCTAGTCATATAGAAATTAATTAATAACTATAGCACAGTCATTTGCTGGGTATGTTGGTTGGGGATGTTGCCATTTGACTTATTAAAATGGGAAAATTCTGGCCTGCTCTAATCTCCCAGGACTGCCAGCAGGTGTAAGGTGCCATAGTGTTTTGATTACAACCAGGAAGCTCTGGTAAGAAAAACACTAGGTGTAGTAAGTTAAAGGCATTTAAATGCCTGTCATTAAAATATTGCTTTATCTGGATTATATAATAAAATAATTAACGCAAAAAAAATTTTAATTAATCAAAGCCCCATAAGCAATATAAACAGGGTAATTTGATTTGTTTCTTCTAAAACTTCTGGTTCTAGATATGGCCAGGTTGAGCTTTGCCCCTGTTTCTCTTTGAAGTCAGGACCTTTGCTTGGGGTAGTAAATTAGCAAGAGCATGATATTGCTGTTTTCTTTCAATATAAAAAACGCCACACTCACATACTTCTTGATTATTTTTGCTTTGAAGCTATGCAGAAGGCTGCCAACTGTCTGGGAAATTAGAGCATTCCAAATCTGGCGCATTAGTGACTGGACTTGAGAGCAGAGGCTCAAAGCCAGAGGAAGAGCTCCCCAAAAGCCACTGTGATGCACGACAGACTCATGGCCTAATGAAATATCTCAGTTCCCAACACTCATATGCTGTAGAACCTGCACTTGACATCACTCCTGAATTCTCAGCTTTGCTCGCATTGTTCTTGTTACTGAGAATCTCTGGTAGGATGTAGTTTGTAATTGGATACAGATGTTTCTGAAGCAGATCAGCCAGACTGTTATTCTAGTCTATGCTGAGTACTTTTTTTCCTCTCTTCATTCCAAGCTCACTTTTAAAGTTTCCCAAAATTCCAAGACCTAATACAGTTTTATGTGGTCTTTAGTCGAGCAGTAACCATGATGGAAAGGTGAAGTTTTTAAGATCTTAACTTTTTTTTTTTTTTTTTTTTTTTTGTGAGTGGGTGTGATGGGATATTTTTGTTGTGCCAAGTAAGCTTTGCCCTAGTTTTACTAACCACTAGAAATGATTCTTCTGTACATTGTAACCTTTTCTCTTCCTATTTTTGCTCATCACATGAGTGTTTACTACATCAGTGGAAATATCTAGGTCTGCTACTCATGAATACACACCCGGTGAAAACACGAGTAACACTAGCATCCGATTGGCCAAACTGTGAAATATTACTGTTACGTGCGAATCAGAGTATAGCACCAGTACAGCACCAGCGACGAAGTGATGATTCAGTATTCCATTTAAACATCGTCTTAAATCATATTGATTATCCAGAAGTGGTATTATGTAGATGAAGGGCAGGAAAGCTGGCATTTAAAGTCACAGTGACCCATCACACACCATCACACACACTCACTCACACACACCCATCCTTTCTCTCTCTTTGAGGGGAATTCCCCACACAGATGTAACCAAACTTACTGCTTTGATCTCTTATGAGCACTTCAATTATTGCGAGCCTAGAACTGGGCTCCGTTCAACTGTGGTGTGCGGTGGAGCAAGAAAAATTTCCTCCTTTTCCATCCTCAAATGATTAATTTAGCAGTTCACGCCGGGAAGACTCCACCAATAATATAAAGTGAGTATCGCCTTGGCACTTCAAGCATCGCTTGAAGAAAAAAAAAAAGCCTGTGGCAGATACTGCCGAGGTTTCAAACACACTATTGTGGTTAGCAGAGTGCAGGGGTGTGTGGAAGTGCCGAACTCAAAGACATATTGTGCAAGTCAGTCCCGTTTTCATCAAAGTTAAATTGGGCTGTCTTTAAAGTGGAGTAAAGGCTTAAATTAGTGGCAGGATTTTTAACCCAATATGTGGGACACCCTTAAATCCATGTGTTTGTGGGACAGGACGTGCCTTTCAAAAAGGTCAAATGTTGCACATCACACATGACTAACAGAGGAAAAAACACATTTCAAAATAATTAGGAAAGCCCATGTAAATGAGCTGCGTGAGACTCTCAAACTAAACTAGATTGCATTCGGTCTGTACATCTGTCAAAACGAATATGGAAATCATCATATGTGAAAGTTCTTTTGTCTGAAAACAGGCTTAAACAAAAAGGCTGTCTTGTGATTAGGTATAATAACACTAGTGTTTTTAACACTGCAACAACATTAACTTTTTCTTCTGGGTTAGACTGGGAACTTCGACAAGACAAACATCACACCAAACTGAGCTTTCGGCTGATCCTAGTTGCCGAGCTCAGTAATGAAACCTCAAAAGACAATCTTCTGCTATAGGTCTGGTACAAACCATCGGTCGAAACCCTGGACAGAATGCATTCCCTGTCCTTCTGATGCTGGTGTGTATTTGTATTTAAATTAAGAAGAAATCAAACTGTTGATAAACTGCAGATATTCACGATTGACTAGTGACACACTGATTGACCAAGAAGAGAGTAATGCCATGCTTCCCACCCATAGAGCACAGATTAGACTCTCTATCTTTTACACTCCTGGCCACGTATCGTGTGGCATCATGGGAAATCAGACTATAGGGCAAATGCTTTACTTATCATTAGGTATAATTAATTAGTAAAGAAATACTCTAAAGAAGAACCTTGGAAACATATTACTCTTTGTTCACATCACTGTCATTTTTTATAATACAGTGATGCTGCAGTAAAGTTTCTTGCAAGACCTAAACTAACACCATCTTGGCTTTGGCTTTCAACGGAAGGAAACGCTAATGATGTCTCGTTCTATTCTCGGTTACTTCAATTTCCACCTTTAATATAGAAGCTGTTTGTGGTCTCTGGAGCTGAAAGTTATAACTTCACATTTCCACCAAGTAACATTAAACTAATTTTTAAATATAAGGTTTTAACATCTGGAACACTCGGCCCCATAAGTAAATTAGCACATATAGTGTGTTAGTTGGACTTTATGGCTTCACGTTATTCCTGCAATACTGGTTTCTTTCACTCGCACTCTGGACGAGCACGGCTTTGCCACTCAGGATGCCTCTGTGACAGTGGCGTTTTCTTCACTCTTCATTACTCCAGTGGAAAAGCTCTCTGTCAACACTTAATGCATCCCCCCTGCTTACTGAACAGTTTTCCTTGTGAAATCCTCTTCCCCAGTCAGTACGTCTCTCTTTCGTTCTCTCGCTCCCTCTCTCTTGTTGTGGGTTGTCTTCATCTGTCCTGACAGCTCTGTGCCTCATCACCAGCTATATGAAATGACAGCTCACATCTTGGGGCTATAGCAAGGGCTGTTTACTGAGAAAGAGCAACACACACTTTCTCTCTAACAAATCCTCCCTGCCCTGCCCCCTGTGTGTGTCACAGTATCACACACCCCCCTCTATCCTGGACTTAATTCAGTTTGCTCTAGTTCTTCACTGGCTCTACGGGGGCATGTGAGTGGCCGGGGCAAAGCCTCATACTCGGCACGTCGCAGGAGTTTGACCCAGAAGTTTCACGTGTTGCCAAAATACGTGCAGGTTTTATATTACATATAAAATTAAAATTTGCTAAGATTGACAATACTTCATTATATCAGTTAATGCTGTCCATTTCAAACCTGAAATGACCTTTTTTTCCAGTGTCTGGTAGATGTATAGAATCCTCATAGTAGCAAACAGATTTTTTTTTTTTTCAAATCTTCTTTTGTACGAAAAAAATTCATCTTGATTTTTATACAAGAAAAGTTGCAATAAAATCTCAAATAATTACAGACACTTTGACACATTTTTCACATTTCTTCTTTAAGTATCCCATTCAGTGAGAGGTGCAGGATTAACGTACTTATGTGGCAACAATACACAAGGCACGCAAATGTGGCGCCGTTGTGGAAGCAGGCCTGCGACAATGCCGACGCCACGGCCCTAGGGAGACGTCAAAGTAACTGAAAAACTCTTCACCATCGATCTACAAAATCATCTACAAATGCTGTGAACATTTGCTAACGTTTACACCAACATGGGGAAGCAAAGTAAATACAGATATACCAGTTATTCACTCTCTCCTGCTGTTTCGTGTAACATTTGTAGGTGAATTGTTTTGTAATTACAGCTTTGCAGAGTGCTATAAACACACATTTAAAAGAGGTACAAATTGAGGGAGATGTATACATGAAACTAGTGAAGGAAAGAGAACAGTTGTAGGTAGGGGATTCTGTTAGCTCCTGATTTATCCATTATTAAACATTAATCACATACTATCTCTCTAAAACTCACTGGAAATGTAAACTGCAGTTTTGCTTTCCTGGGGTCATGGCCAATGAGAATTCGGAGCAGCACCATTGACTGGATTGTTTCTGTTTGTTTACTGTATGTAAATAAATGTAAAAAAATTGTTTTCCATTTATAATGATCAGGGTGGATAGGAGCAGTTGCCACCTTGCCATGGCTTTTGGCGCATTATTAAGGCCCTAGGGGTTAAATAGAAATCAGTAGCTAAAACAGAGCTGCATTTGTTCAGGACAGTATAACAAACATAGAAAAAATAGCATCATAAATCATAATGATGTCATAAAGTCCAAAATAAAAAAAAGTCACTTTTTTGCCACCCCTTGTGTCCACTTTTTTTAACAAATTTTAACAATTACAGTTAAATAGAGGGTTAAAACTGATTTATTTCTAGAATGAAAATACATAAGGAGAAAATTCCATATGGTGCCTAAATAACAGGTCATTTAGTAGTGAACAGTCATTTTGTGTCTGGTGCTTTTCTGCTGTTCGTTGACATTTATCACGTGAAATCTTGCTGCTTATGTCTTTTCAATGTTTATTATAGTGCCCCCAAGCTACCATTGGTATTTAGCAATCATGATAGCCCATCTAACCGGAGCCTCTTAGGAGAGAGAGCATCTGTGAGAACTTTGAAAGTGTCTTGGGACCTCGTGAAAATCAAAAACAAATCTGCAGGAGCAGTGCGGTTTAACCTACAGGCACAGCGGCCTTTGAAGTGTAGGGCATCGTTGTTAATTGTCAGCGCCGGCTTAGTGAAAGGTGGTAACAATTTAACAGGACTGCGTGGCAGCAGGGCGCTGGATGCGTATCAGGTGTTTGCAGGCGTCGTGTGCTAAGAGGAAGCTGCTACAGAGATGAGAAAGAGGCCGACTTAACAACCAGTAATTCTTTGTTTGCGCTGCCAATCGTGCCGTAATTGGCTAGGAGGTGAACAGGAGCTTTGTGATTGGACAGCTGGACCCGTTACTGCTGCTATTTTTACTGAACGCTACCAGACCCAGACGCAGCCTGCATGTCCGTGCTCTACCTTAAGTGTACTTGGTATTAGCAGAAATTTCTTTCTGCTGAACCACCAGGGTTCAAATGGGGGAAAGCGGTGAGCTTTCGTGGCTCAGAGGCATCTCCGAGTAAACAAGCGCGAGTTCAGAGCAGCCTTCTGTCAGAGATGTTCCCAATACTTTTCCCTGAACCATGGCACTTGAAAGACATTATGAATGTTTGGAACGTTCTCCACCCTTTCAAGTGTCTGTGTGCTAGTTTGTGTGTGTGTGTGGTTGCATGTTTCTGGTTTGCCTGTGGTATTTCTACAGGTTCAGCACTGACATGTTAAGCCAACTGTGTCCATGTTGATTGGGAAGGCTCCGAATGAGGTTAGACCTCTTCTTTTGTAGTACTCTCGCCAACCTGAAGGGTCCTCTGCAACCAACACACACATACGCGCGCACACACACACACACACAC